>NW_007245764.1:526489-588396 GCF_000164805.1 Carlito syrichta
CTCGGAAGGCTGAGGCGGAAGGATCGCCGGAGCCCAGCGGGTCGAGGCTGCGGTGGCCAGGAGCGGCCACTGCACTCCAGTCTGGGTGACAGAGTGAGACTCCAACTCAAAAAAAAAAAAAAGAAATTTATATGGAAACATAAAAGACCACGAATAGTCAAAACAATCCTTAGTAAAAGGAACAAAGTGGGAAGTATCACATTTCCAGACTTCAAACTCTACTATAAAGCCAGAATGATCAAAACAGCCTGGTATTGGTGCAAGAACAGACATATAGACCAATGGAACAGGATAGAGATTCTGGAAGCAAAACCTCAATTTCTCAAGAAACTCATCTTCAATAAAGCCTCCACCAATAACCACTGAGGAAAGGAGAACCTATTCAGTAAATGATTCTGGGAAAACTAGCTGACCACATACAGAAAGTTGAAACAGGACCCATACGTATCACCATACACAAAAATCAATTTATATTTTTAAATTCTATTTTCTGCCTAATCTTATTTTTTCTTTCCTTATTTTTGTTTATTTTTTATCTTTATTTTATTTTAAAGCTGTGTGGTACAATTCAGAATTAGGAATACCAGTGGGCATGGTACAGGTAAAGTTTGGGCCTCCCTTTGGTCCCCACTTTGCCTTGTTTACTCTCACTGATGTTGTATCCTCCCTGACCCCCACCCCAGCAATATCCTGCTACTGCCAATCTCTTCCTTATAGTGTTATGGCAAATGTTCAGGGTCTGCTTATGAATATACCATGTGATACTCTGTTCTTTGTTTCTGTGATAGATCACTGAGTATGATAGACTCTAAACCCATCCAAGTTGCTGTGAAGTCCATATGTTTGTCCTTCTTTCCGGATGCGTAATATTCCATTGCGTATATGTGCCACATTTTTTTTTATCCAGTCCAGTTTCAATGGGCAGCACAGTTGGTTCCATGTTTTTGTTCTTGTGAATAGTGCTGCAATAACATGCATGTGCAGGTATCTTTTTTGTAATGATTTGAGTTTCCCTGGGTATTTTCCCAGTAGGGGGATTGCTGGGTCATATGGAAGGTCAATGTCTAGTTCTTTTAGAAATTACCACAGCGTTTTCCAAAGAGATTGCACTAGTTTTGCATACCCACCAGCAGTATAGAAGTGTTCCTTTTTCTCCACATCCTAGCCAGCATCTGTTGTTTGTTTTATTAATGATGGCCATTCTTACTGGGGTTAGGTGGTATCACAATGTGGTTTTGATTTGCATTTCTCTGATGATTAATGAGGCTGAGCACTTTTTCATGTGTCTGTTGGCTGCCCATAATATCTTCTTGTGAAAAGTGTCCACTCACATCTTTTGCCCACTTTTTAATGGGGTTGCTTTATTATTATTATTATCATCATTATCATTATTATTGTTTCTTAAAGGTAATAGTAAATGTGATCATTGGCAAACTTGCAATCTACAATTTGGGGACAAGATAGATAATTTAAAATATAAATCATGTCAGGTGGCTTATGCCTGTAATCCCAGCACTTTGAGAGGTGGAGGCAGAAGGATTACCTGAGTCTAGGGGTTTGAGACCAGCCTGAGCAACATAGCAAGACCTGGTCTCTATAATAAATCAAAAAATTAGCCAGCAACTTGGAAGGCTGAGGTAGAGGAATTGCCTGAGCCCAACAGGTCAAGACAATTATAAATAAATAACTAGGAGAAGGAAGGAAGGAAGGGAGGAAGGGGAGCAGGGAGGAAGAAGAAAGAGAGAAGAAAGAAAGAAAGAGAGAGAGAGAGAAAGAAAGAAAAAGAAAGAAGGAAAGAAAGAAAGAAAGAAAGAAAGAAAGAAGGAAGGAAAGAGAGAAGGAGAGAGAGAGAGGAAGGAAAGAGAGAAGGAGAGAGAGAGAAAGAAAGAGAGAAAGAAGGAAGGAAGGAAGGAAGGAAGGAAGGAAGGAAGGAAGGAAAGAGAGAGGGAGAGAGGGAGAGAGAGAGAAAGAAAGAGAAAGAAAGAAAGAAAGAAAGAAAGAAAGAAAGAAAGAAAGAAAGAAAGAAAGAAAGAAAGAAAGAAAGAAAGAAAGACAATCTAAGATGAAGAGTTAAAAGGAAATTTCAAGTACAGGCCTATTTGTGCCTCCTTGTTCTCTAGTTCCCAGGATTTCATGGCCTTCTTCAACAACTCTATGAATTCTCCAAGACAGTCTTACCTACACTCATGGATAAATGTGGACTCTGCAACTCTCATATCTATCATGCAGTCCACACAGAAGATCCTTCAGCTCTATGCTCCGCCCTCTATTGTCATGGTGCTCTGTCACCCTAGAGTTTGACCTCAGTTTTTGTGGTGTTATGATGGCTTATGCAGTTTTCTGCCTATAAATAACTCTCAATGCTGAGTTATTTGGTTCCATTATTGTCACAAACTCAGTTTTCCCTGTCATCATGAGAAGGGTGATGAGATGAAGTAAGCTATCATCACCCTTTTTATGAACACAGCCACATTTTTCTTCCAACTATGAGACCTTACTGCTAAATCTACTTTGCCACAAACCAATTCCTTCCTAACTTAAACCAAACTCTCAAGCCACTAAACCTACCATTCTGCATGCCAATTTGATGTGTGGTGTGTGTGTGTGTTCTATCAATTCTACAGAAGCAAGGGCTGAGAACCAATAGTCTGTAAAAAATGTATGGCACTGTCGTTAACATATGGTGGGTATTCAATGCATCGGATTTTTCTTACTTTGCTAAGATGCAAAGATTCCTCAACTCATAAAGAACATTTTCTGATTTGTATTGTTCCTTCAGTGATTTTTATAACATTTGCTACACTCAAACATAGTCAAAAGATGATGCTTACTGAGTGAAAAAAACAAGTTTAAATAAGAAATATAATAAATGGTTAATAGAAGAACAAATAAAATTATGCCTACCTGAAAATCTCACTACTTAACTCCTCTGTATTTCAGTTCTAAAATTTATAATGAAAACATCGAGATAGATGATGATACATTTCTAGATGCCCTATTTTTCAGAAAATGTTAGGTAGATGAATGAATATAGGCAAAACTTCAAAGCTATAGCCTAGGCAATGACTTTCAAAGACTGATCAAAGCTTACAAAAAGACTAAAAATACGTTCTGCAAGTATGATTGGCATTGTAATTAAAAAAGATGAAATTGTCAATTACATTAAAACGTGTATATAATATACTATGTTTTTTAAAATAAGCTTTATTTGACCACAAAATTAATTTTATTCTTCTTCCTTTGCCAAATGAAACACTGTATTTGCTTTGAAATAGTGTATCCTTTCACTTTAAATTATTCAGAAAGGCAAGATATATCTCTGGCATATTTTCATTATAAATGTCCAAGTAACTTTGTCTTATAAGAAATGTCATTTTCAAATTAAAAATTATAAAGATGAAGAGATGAAATATTTTCATTTCAAAGTCGGTTTAAATATGCGGTTTTCTTAATCAAGACTTTGAAATTAGTATATCAAGTTTCTATGTGATCAGGATCTCTTCATCTAGGTTAATCACATTTTCACAATAGTAGTAAATTTAATCAAACTTCTAGTGCAGGAGATATGTAATAAACAACAAGAGAATGTCTTCATACTCTTAGTAACCAGATTCAGTCTGATACTTGGGTGACTTTGGGTCTCAGACCTCAATATTTGCTTACAGTAGGGTCTGCAAATTACCTGATAATTTCTCTCTCAGTACATGATCTGATAAATCTACATAGTTTATTTCTATTTAGGTCACTAGGTTTAAAATTGTAAAGATGATTCATACAGAGAAACCAAGTTATCATGTTTAGAGTACACTTATGTGCTTATTGATAATGATCAGTGGTTTGAGGTACTCCATCCACATCAGTATGAATATTGTCAGTTATTTAAATTAAGACAAATATTTTTTAGGTATATTTCATATTTATTTATTTATTTATATAATCCTTCAAGAAACTGCAGTGCTATCATGATATTTTAGTCTTTCAAATTTTCATAAAATTACCGAGGCAGGGTAGCTAGTATAGGTTAAACTAGTTAGATAAATTTCTTGTAGACAGTTTTTAGTTTAAGGGAACATCCAGATATCTGAACTCTCCTGTAGGCTGGAATGTAGATTCCATGTGGACTCCCAGTCCACCTCACACCCTCAGCTCACCAAAGGAAAACCCCATCAAGGCGGTTCCCAGACCAGGAACTGAAAACTATAGAAATATAAATCAGTTCTTGGTCACCAAGTCTGGCAAGTCTGTTGACCCAAGGCAAAATGTGTATTTTGGGAAAAACCTATCCTCCTTGCCTATTAGAGGCAAAAAGACAGAATTCTCCCCAGCAGATATCTTTAGCCCACCCTCATTAGACTATCAATCATTGTGAAAATATATCTAGCTTTTAGATAAGAGAAAAAGCATGGTCTTTCTTTCAAGAGATTCAGCTGTGCCAGTTCTCTTTCTGGCATGAATCTTTATCTTTCCCTCTTATTCTTTCTTCAGTGAATTCTGTTTTAAAACTTGGGTAGCTGCTCTGAAATTTTTTTCAGCAGTGTGTCAAGGAGCCCATGAGTTTTGTGCTGCACTCTACCCAGCAATAATTACTATTCGTTGTTCTATTCAACTTCAAACATTCTTAACTGATCCAAAATGGTAAGCGTGAGACTTAGTGGCAATTAATTACTAAAAGGTACCAGCGAGCTAGTATTTGGCTCAATTGAAAAAGTAGTTTCTAGTGCTAGCTAAGAAGATAAGTTTTTTTACTAAAAATCTTGGATACCCTACCTTCACACCCTGTACCCTAGAATGAATGACATATTGCATTTTTATGACTGGATTGCAAGAAGACACGCCAGCATGCCAAGTCCAAATTAATATTAAGAGTCCTTTATTAGTGCGCGGTCAAGAGTAGGCTCTCACCATGAAGTTCTTGATGCAAAATATAATCAGCAAAAAGTTTATATAGGTAAAATCTGCAGGTTGGCTACATAGTAGGGAGTAAGGATACAAGGAACTAAAAATAAAAGGAACAAAATATAAAAACAAACTATAGGGACATGGCAGGAAGAATTTTGTAAGTAATAATTCCTTAACAATTTATTAGCACAACATCTGATTTCAGTTAACAAAGCATGCAATCACACGGAACTTTTAGCTAGGGAGTACTGCAAATGGTCAGCATGATCGGTCAGTGTAAACAACTCAGGGGAACAAAGCTGTGGGAATGTTACAGTAATCACATGTATACATTGGGGGGGTCAATTTTAGGTTAGGCAGGCAGGTAAAATGGAGGATTTCAACAAAATGGAGTTACTGTCAAGCAAGTTATTGCAATTATTTTATGTATTTTGTTTGCTATTTCGGCATGCCAAGGCCCCTAATCAATGGAAACCTAGATACCAGCCCTGGAAAAGCCTTAGTTACTTTTTTAATATTTTCAAGAGTTTGAATTATGATATCTATATTTCTCTTTCTCTTTTATGTTACGAACTCCTTTCCCAAGAACATTTCTCATGTGTTAGTACCACTATATCGAAGTAATATATACCTGCCTCCAAACGAGAGACTTAAACTGCACTGATTTCTGCATAGAAGGTAAAGATAGTGCTTGCTTTGTTATAGTCTATCTAGTGTCCAATAACCAATATCCATGGCCGGTAGGTTAGACGAAGGAAATTAGGGACTACATATCACTTATTTTAAGCAGGGAACATGTTTTCAAGAATAAAAAAGTAAATATGAAGATAAGTCAATGAATCAGTGTCTTCAAGTAAATTATATTCACAAAAACACAAATTATTTATAATAAGATATACGAAATAGATAAATATATAAATAGATAAATTATTTTCAAATTAAAAATTAGGACTGTTATAGACTTTAAAATAAGTTCAATCTACCTATAAGTTGTATTTATCTCAAGGCAGGAATTCAAATTTATTGTCCATAAATATAAAGGTAAATTTGAGCTATTTTAAAAGAATAATAGGGCATATCAAAGGGGCAGTAGGGCAGCATCAAAAAATTAATGCCTAATTTTAAATATCTTCTTGCAGGTAAACTTCTAAAAAACTATTTTATAGCTATTTATTACTTTGATCTAAGTCATTAAAATGACAATATCTAAGATAACTAGTGATTTTCACATAGCAAAATATGCTTACTTTTATTTAGTTTTACAATATTTTAACATACTTTAAATATTATAACTTTTAACAAATAACTAATTTCTGGAGCCAGGATAGCTATATCTTTTGAGCTATAAATTCTAAATTTTTCATTGTCAACCCTTATGCATAACCCTGTGAGTAAAGAAAATATAACTATAAAACAAGAAAATTTAACCATCAGAGAGTGGAAAGATTGGAATATAAGACTTTCATTTAGTCTTTATTTAGCATTAATTCATCATTTATTCATTTATTCATTTATTTTATTTATTTTGAGTCAGAGTCTTACTCTGTCACTCAGGTTGGAGTGTAGTAGCATGATCACAGCTCACTGCAGCTTCGACCTCCTGGGCTCAGGTGATCCTTCTGCCTCAGCCTCCCCAGTAACTGGAACCACAGACACTCACCACCATAGCCAACTAATTGTTTAGATTTTTTGTGGGGCAAAGTCTTACTATGTTGCTTAGGTTAGTCTCAAACTCCTGGACTCAAACAATACTCACACCTCATAAAATTCTGGTATTTCAAGCATGAGCCACACCACAGCACTTCTCAGTTAGCTGCAATCATTAATTTTATATTGAAGTGTCTACCATACCAAGCAAGGTGTTCGATGCTTAAGATTTATTAGTGAACAAGACAGGAAGTTTATCCTGATAGATTGAGTTTGGGAGCATACAATTGGGCTTACAAAGCATCAAAATACAATGTAATGAATGATGTACAGAGTTCTGCTTAAATTGACATGGGAATAGAGTGAATAGAACCACACATAACTTTAAAGAAAGGCTTCATGGAAGAAGGACCACGCAAGCTAAATCTTTTTTGTTAAGGTAAATTTTGTGAGTGTTTTTTTAAATCATAAAAATAATCCAAGCTTCTTACAAAATTGGAAAATATAGAAATGTAAGACAAAATAAGAAAATATAATATTTGTTAACAGTTTGGTGTATTGCAGTCAATGCTTTTATTGCAGGGATTTTTTTTATATAGCAAAATTCA
The DNA here is from genome assembly GCF_000164805.1 of Carlito syrichta. Taxonomy (NCBI): domain Eukaryota; kingdom Metazoa; phylum Chordata; class Mammalia; order Primates; family Tarsiidae; genus Carlito; species Carlito syrichta. Next base: position 533,644 of record NW_007245764.1, read on the forward strand.
CAGTGTATATAAATGTTTCAAAATAACACTATGCCATAGTAAACTTTTATCTTATATATAAGCACTGTTTTTTTTCTGAAACTTTTTTTTAATCAAACAGCAATTCATATATGTCATACGAAATCCTAAAAACATATTCAAAAATGTTAAATCATCTGAAATTTTTTCAATGTTACCATGACCTGTTTTTCCTTTTTTTTTTTTTCTTGATTTTTGCATTTCATATGGCACTTTGTAACATAGTCTATATAAGCATTTTCCTATAATTTATTGATTTATAATATTTGGCTAGTTTAAATGATTCAGAGGGGACCATCTTTGTTCAGACTTTTTTTTCACATTTGGGATTATTTTTCAACAATGCATTGTAAAATATAGAATTATTGGACTATCAGAAAGCTGGCTTATGCAGGATACATAGAATTGTGAATGGGTTTGGGTGCAAGGATGGGAAAATGAATATATGCCTTCCAGGCAGAGGAACAAACATACCCAAATCATATAAGTGCTAGTGTGTAACTGTCAGATAAGCTTGTGTAGGCTAATGTACTGCTCAACCCTTGACTTAAAGTCTCAGACTGAACCTTCTTCCAGTGTCAAAAGTTGTTTCATTTTGTACAGGTGTAAGAAATCATAAATGCTGAGAACTGCCACCTCTCGTTGAAACAATAACACTGCAATTACTGAGAGTTATTAGTAGCCCAAGCTGCTAAAGATGACCTATAAGACCAGCTGCAGTAACAGAAAAACATAAAGAGGTCTGCTGATTACAGAAAGCAAGAATTTCCTCAAGTTCTCAAATAATGATGAATAGATTGCTTAATTAAGGTCACAGAAAATGTTATAATCTCTAAATTCTTACAACTCTCAAATTCTGTGGGGTAATAAAAACATCATCTAATGATTCCCCCCCCAAATTCTATTAGTACAATTACTTCTACCTCAAATTATTTTGTGAAATGAGGTTGCTTACACACTAATTAATAAAAAATAGACCTATCACCAGATAGGATTTTTAAAATATTTCTTATAATTTTTATGTCATTGAAAAAAAATTAAAAATCTTCACTAGAGCAACCTATTCAGTATACCAGTATAAAAATTCTAAAATCATGCTCTTTTTATATTCCTTCAGCTTTTGTGTGAATTGATATCTTCCAAGCAGCCACCAGCTGTGGTTAAGGATCTATTCGATTTTTTTTTATGAAGTTCATACTTTATTTGCTAAGTGGTAAACTGGGGAATACTAACTACGTTGAAGCAATTATTACTCATCTTGCACTATAGACCATTCTTTCCAATTGCCTTAGCACAAATTTGTATTAAGGAGTTTAATGAACAGAAACTACAATATATAGATAGCATTAGTTGTGAGGGAGTATACAGACTGCATATGAAAGCTTAGAATTGCCAGGCTGCCTCAATCCCTAAATGCCCTCAGAGGAACCCTGTTGATCAAGTTTCTCAGTTTCCCCAGATTTCATACAGTCCCAGTGAATAGACCAATGAAGACTTCCTCTGAAATACATTCTCTAAGTGTTCTAATATACGCATTTCCATAGGACTAGAGTGAACATTTACCCTAACCAACACAGTTCTATTGTCCTAGTATAATTATTAACAGTGCTCAGTTTCATTCAAAAATTTGAATGAGAAAGTATATGCTCTTCCTGCATATAAATGACCCTTATAAAGAGCCAGGGAGGACGTTCTGCAAGAGGATAAATTTAGAAATGTGAGAGTCACCATTGTCCATTCTATACAGGGATAAATGCTCAGTAAAATACAACTAAAGAATTAAAATCCTATATAAACTCAAAAGCAAGAAAGCAAAATATTCAAGTGCCAAAAAAAGAAAAGAAAGCTCACAGCCTTAATGCTAAGAGTTGAAACTCCATGGTGGCTCTCAAAGTGCTGGGACCAGACATAAGCCCAAGAACTGGAGTTCCAATGCCCGTGGTGAGATATAATTTGGTATCTGAATGCCAAGATGGTTTACAATCCTTTTACTAAAATAAACCTGGAAAAATTTGACATGCCCACAAATGGTAACTAGAAAAATTCTACCAGCTGGTGCAGATCTTTAGCACAAAGCCCTTGTATGGAATGTCTGAAGAGAAATCTGAACACAATATAGTTAGAGTGTATGTGCAGGTACCACATTTACAGTACACAGATGGAAAAAAAAACCTTGGGAAACAATCTTCTGAAACTTCCCCCATCCAGAGGGAAGAACTTGTCATTTTCAAACAGAGGATAATTTTCATAGAAACTGAGGTCATAAGCAAATTTCATAAAAATTGAGCAACTCTGATACCAAGGATGATTAATTAGATGCACAACAAAAAAAGATAATTGAATTGAGGAACTCAATTGAAAAGTGTTTATGTAAACTGTTCAGAGATAAAGCAATGCCAAATACAAAAGAGGAGTTCGTGATACAGAAACAATCAGATTTGATAATGAAAGGAGTGTAAATTCTAAAAAGTAAAAGATGTAGGACTTTTTTAAAAAAATAGGATAAAAGGTTGATTTGACATGGCCAATGAGATAATAAACTGAAGGCAAATAGAAAAATGTTCAGATTTATTCCCAGTGGAACTGGTAAAGGTATTTAAAAAAACAGGATTTAAAGTGAAACAGATTTATATTTGAATTTTAATTCCACTATCTACTAACCATGACCTTGGCAAAGTCATTTAATGTTTATTTCGGTTCCTCATTTGTGTATTTAGAACAATAATGTATCTATTATACTGTTTCTATAAAGATTAAATGAAAAATGTATAAACCATACAATGCATTGTCTTCATAGAGTATTTTGCTACCCAAAGGTATTTTCTCACTGTCTCTCCTCTCTTAACAACTGCATGCTGAATTATTTTTAACTATTGCTAAACAAATCATTTCCAGTATGAGTCCTTACTATCCATACCATTCCTTACTTTCATTTACACAATAATAATTAAACCATACATTTTTTGATAGAACCATTTTATAGAATAAAAAATGAGAGAAGTAAAATAATTTGTATGTCTTATGTCACAGTAGAAAGCTAGGACATATATTTGGCCCAGAAGTATTATATATCAAGCCTCATTATATCAACCCCTGATTCTTTTGCATTTATCTTTTAGGAACTAACAATGATGATCAATCAGTTAATTAATTTTCCTTGGTATAGATTTAGAGAGAGAGTCCCAAGAGTATCAAAACATGTCAGGTTTTAAAATAGGCTGGTACTTAGGAGTGGATCTCATAAATTCAACCAGAGTTTTCCTGTTACATCACTAGCTTACCTGATATTCTTTTTTCTGGAGATGTGAATGCTGAAATATAAGCATTAAAAGATAGCTTATATATTTTATAGATATAAAAAAGTAGAATTGTCCTTAAAAACAAATTGGTAGATTAGAATACAATGTGTTGATTTTACTTCAGCGTCATATGTTTTTTAAAAACAGTTTAAGAATTCATTTGTATTTTATATTAGAAAAAACATCATTTTACAGAATAAAATGAAATAACACTCCATCACATAAGTCATTTTCGATAAAACAACAAGACTTTGCTTCCATTTTTAAAAAAATGAATCCCTAAGCATGCCATATTTTATTGTCATAGTTTATAGGAAAGAAAATATGAAGGCATTTTAATTTGTTTTTTGAAAATTCAAGAGATAAATAAGAAAGATAAATGTGTAATCTATGAGAAAAACACACTCTAAGCCTTTTTAACCCCAAAACCCATAGCAACACTTGGCACACGACAGTTGTTCAGTAAATATTTGTTAAATGTCTCAAAATATATATTTTTTTCCATTTGGTCTGGGATTTTTAAATTTCCCCCAAATAATTAAAATAAAAATGTTCTTTTCTAATTTTAGTATTACCTCATAGTGAAATTAGAATATATATTCTGCCTGCTTTATATGCAGTTTTGATATACAAAATTGTCAATTTATTTTCCAGATAACAATAGCATGAATGAAATGTTTGGAGTGACTTGCAAACATCACCTCTGTGGTTTGACTGTTTGTGTTCCTTCAAAAATTTATGTGGAAGTTTAAATCCCTAATGGAGCAATGTTAAGAGAGAGAGTTTATGTTGTGAGTAGGCCAGGAAAACTTTGCCTTCATGGTTCAGATTAGTGCTTTATTAAAAAACTGGAGAAAAACTGGCTAGACCCTTTTTGCCCTTCTGTCCTGTCTATCCTATTCACCATATGAGAACACAGTGTTTGTCCCTCTGGAAGATGCAGCAACAAGGCACCATCTTGGAATAAATACCAGTCGCTCCCCAGACAGAATGTGCCAGGACCTTGATACTGGACTTCCAGTCTTCAGAACTATAAGTCATAAATTTATCTGGTTTAAAAATTACCCAGTTTCAAGTATTTTGTTATAGCAGCATACACTAACACAATCATGCTAATTATAATAAAGTCAGTATTTATGTAACTACTATTCATTGCCTTCAAAGGGACCACTGGATTGAGAACTTCAGATATATAAAAGATCATTTTTATATTTTTTTAATAACAAATCAGCATTTCTTCTCTTACCATGAGTTATAATCAAGATTCATTATACTTGGAGTTACCCTGAAACAAGTACAAAAGATCAATTCAAACTGAAAAATATAATTATTTGGTATAATATTTATGCTTCTAATTTTGGACATTACTTTTTATGATTTATTTACACCATCAGTGAATAAATATCTAATGAGTATTGATTATATATGAGACTCTGAGTTAGGCACTAGAAATACGAGGGGGACTCCTAAAAAATGAAATCTATTTATAAAAAAATTTGTGGTCAGAGGCGGGGAAGATGATGGCCGAGCCAGTCAGACTAGGCAAGTCCCGTGTGAGTGAGCGAGTGTATGGAAATTTTTGTATATGTGCTGGTGAACCAGTGGGCGTGTGAGTGGCTGACTGAGTGAGGGCCAGGGAGTTAGCAGCCAGGTTCTCCTGGTGCAGCGGCTGGTGCCACAGCATCTGGGCTTGAACCCTAGTGATTCCCAGGATGCAGAAGTCAAGCGCCATTTTCTCTTTCTTTTCTTTCTTTCTTTTTTTTTTTGTTGTTAAATCAACAAACCCTCCCTGGCAAGAAAACGCTGGGAGAGACTGTGTAAGTGGGGCTTGTGAGTGGGTGGCCAGGCCCCTGGTGCAACAGCAGGTGCTGCAGCTTTTCTACTTCGGCTCTGGCTGTTTCTGGGTCGCAGAAATGGAGCACCATTTTTTTTAAACCAAACAGAAGTTTTCCTTTGGAAAAGTTGCGGGGAGACACTGTTGCCCCACGCACTCCCTCACCATTGAAGCAGGAGAAAGACTGCTCTGGGCTTTGCTTCATCACTTCAGCACCTTGTAGGGCACCAGAAGGGGCTGTGGACAGAGTCCAGAGGCATGTTCCCATGGAAGAGGACAAGAGAGGCACCCCCCACCATACTGAAGACAGAGAAGGAAAGTTCTCTGACTTGCTCACCACAGACCAACAGATCTGGTCTCTGTGACTGGTGGATTAACTACTCAGGGCTTGATCATGGCCCAAAGAGAATATCCTGAGAGCACAAACTTCAGAGGGACCTGACCAAGTGCTGAGTTCCAGGTGCCCCACACCCTACCCTGATTCAGCTGTGGGAGAAAGGGTGTGGCCAGAAAAGGACAAGGAAGAACTCCAAAGAGATCAGTGGTAAGCCTGGGGCCAACCCAAATCTCCTCTTTCCCAGTAATCTTCTGAACGTCAGACTCCACACAGCTCAGCCATGATTGAGAGGGACAAACGCAGGTGGAACCTGGACAACAGTCGCAATAGGAATACTCCATTTCAGGATAGGCCAGGCTGTGGCACCCCCATGAGAGTGCATACCTGGGAAAGAGACAGTCCTGTACCTCCCCACCACAGATCTCCCTGATGAAATGAGAGTGGGAGGAGAGGCCTGCAACCCCACCCACCTCCACTGTCCCTCCTTCTTCCCTGCTTCATTCCCGAGGAGAGTGAAAGAGGTGGCTCTGCAGGAGAGACCTAATTAGAGGAACAATTACAGAGCCTGCCACAGAGGGCAGGTTTTTTTGTTTGCTTGTTTGTTTTTGTTTTTATTTCTTTAATTTTCAATTACTTAAAAAAAATTTTTTTGACTGTTTATTAGTTCATCTATTTTAAAATATTTTTCCTTGTGCATGATTGTGTAAGTGAAGGTTTGGTCTGCATTCCCCCCAATTTTGTTTTTTTATTTTTCTTTTCTTTTTCTGTTTCTTTCTTCTTTTATTTGTCATTTTCTGTTTATGTGTGCATGTGAATGACCGAGTGTTTGTCTTTTGATTTTGTTGTAGTTGTTGGATTTTGTTCTTCTGGGTCTTTTTTATATTCATTTTTTATAGTTTAAGGGGAATGTCAATAGATATGTGAGGGTTCGACTTGAACATACCCTCCCCCTTTTTTTCTACAGTCTTTCTGTTTTTCTTCTCTATTCACTTTGTGCTATGCATGTGTGTGTGCTTAATTTTCTTGGGGATCTTTTTGTTGTTGATTGTCTTGTTTCACTTTTTTGTTATTCCAGTTTGTTTTGGAGTGGTGTGTGTATGTTCAATTGTTTTTGCATTGGTTTCTGCTTTGCATCATCATATAGAGTGGTAGTGGGGAGTGGGTCTCAGGGAACACATACCACAATAAGTGAACATTTTAATTTGCAAGTAGTGTCTGGTTCCTGGTGCCCCATCCCCCACTTTATTTGAATTTCAAAAACTATAAGAGACAGCAAAGTTTCCCATCCACCATTCTATTTCAAAATAGAACAAATCCAGAGCCCAGATCAGGGAGGAATAGAGGTCTGAGCAAAGGTCAGAAAGGAAAGCCTCTCCCTCTGACACTGAATAACAGAACCAAAGAGAAACAGGAGATCTGTCACAAATGAGGAAAAGTCAAAGGAAGACCTCAGGCAATTTCAAGTGTACCAAAGACAAAACTCCTGAAAAATCATACCTTGGTGCCCAAACAATGGAAGTCACCAAAGACTCTCCTAGAATATGACAGGGATAAGAGAATGAATGGAAAGAGTGAATAGGACTCAAGAAAGACAAGATAAAACACTGAAAGAATTTGTAACAGAGATTTTGGCAATAAAAAATTTCATCCAGGAAATAAATAACAAGATGACAAGCATGGAAAGCAGAATTAACCTAGCTGAAGAAAGAATCTCAGAACTTGAAGACCAGAACATGGGATTAACCCAATCTGTAAAAAACATAGAAAGAAGACTCAGAAAGAAAGAACAAAGCCTACAAGAGATGTGCAATTATATCAAGAGGCTGAACCTATGCCTGATTGGTATCCCAGAAGAAGAAAGAAAAATGGAGAATAATTTGCAGCAAGTATTCCAGGAAGTAACCCAAGAAAACTTTCCCCATCTCACCAGAGATGTGACCAGCCAAGTACAAGAGATACAGAGAAACCCCACAAGACATCAAATGAGAAGACCAACCCCTAGACACATAGTAATTTATCTACACAAAGTAGACACAAAAGAAAAATCCTAAAGGCAGCAAGAGAGAAAGGACAGATTACCTACTGGGGAAAATCAATCAGAATTGCAGCAGATCTATCAACAGAAACACTACAAGCAAGAAGGGACTGGAGCCCTATAGTCAAAGTCCACAAAGATAAACAATTTAAACCAAGAATTTCCTACACAGCCAAGCTCAGCTTCATCAGTGATGGAGAATTAAAATCCTTCCCAGAGATCCATTCCCTAAGAGATTATGCGCTTCCAGGCCAGCTGTACGGGAGACACTTAAAAAGGTATTAAGCACAGAAGAAAGAAGAAAAAGATTGAGAACCTACTTCCCAAGAGAACAGCAGAGCACAGAATCAGAAGATAATACAGTGCAATAAGAAACTTGAAAACACACACATACGTTAACCCCGAAGCCAAAAGAAAACAAGCAAACAAAGGAAAAACTTTTAAGAACCTCATGACAGGGATAAACAATCACATTTCAATAATCAGTCTGAATATGAATGGATTAAATTCACCACTGAAAAGACACAGAATGGCAGACTGGATAAGAAACCATGACTCAATTATTTGCTGCACCCAAGAGACTCATCTAACTTCAAGGGACGCATACAGACTCAAAGTTAAAGGTTGGAAAATGAGTTTCCAGGTAAATGGATCACAAAAGAAGGTAGGAGTTGCACTCTTAATATCAGACAAAACAACCTTTAAGCTATCAAAAATTTTTAAAGATGCAAAAGGACATTACATAATGATAAAATTTCAATCCATCAACAAGAAATATACATTCTAAACATATACGCACCCAACACAGGAGAAACAGGATTTATAAAGCAACTACTAAGTAAACTAAAAAAAGATATTGACTCTAACACTATGAAAGCAGGGGACTTAAATACTCCACTGACAGACCTAGATAGATCATCTAGGCAAAAAAAATCAGCAAGGAGATCGAGAACCTAAACTTGACACTCAACCAAATGGACTTAATAGATACCTACAGATTATTCCACCCAACAACCACAGAATATACATTCTACTCATCACCATATGGAACATACTCCAAGATCAATCACATCCTTGGCCATAAATCAAGCATAACAAATTCCATAAGATTGAAATCTTGCCATGCACATTGTCAGACCACAGTGGAATGAAAATAAATATCAACACCAACAACATTTCTCCAAAGCCCACAAAGGCATGGACACTAAATAGCATGATGCTGAACAACTACTGGGTCAACACTGAAATCAAAGCAGAAACTGAAAGATTCCTGGAAACAAGTGAAAATGAAGAAACAGCTTACAAAAACCTCTGGGATGCCATGAAATCAGTTCTCAGAGGGGAATTTATATCTCTACAAGTACACATCAAGAAAACAGAAAGATCAGAAGTTCAGAGCCTAACAAATCATCTATGGGAGCTGGAAAGAGAAGACCACAAGAACCCCAACCTTAGCAGAAGAATCCAAATCGCAAAAATAAGAGCCCAAATACAAGACATAGAAGACAAAAATATCATAGAAAACATCAACAAAACAAAAAGCTAGTTCTTTGAAAGAATTAACAAGATTGATGGACCCCTTGCCAGAATGACCAAGAAAAAGAGAGAAAAAGTTCAAATAAACACGATCAGAAATACAAAAGATCAAATCACAACTGACCCCGAAGAAATACAAAAGATTATCAGAGATTACTATATACATCTATATAGGAACAAAACTTGATAACCTAAATGAAATGGAGAACTTTCTGACATCACACAACCTCCCCAAATTGAAGCAAGAAGACATCAAGATACTAAATAGACCAATAACAGCCCAGGCAATTGACTCTGTCATACAAAAGCTACCTGCCAAAAAAAGCCCTGGACCAGAGGCTTTCCAGCAGAATTCTACAAAACGTACAAGGAGGAACTGATACCAATCCTACTGAGAGTATTGCAGGCAATTGAGAAAGATGAAATTCTCCCCCAAATCATTTTACAAAGCTAACATCACACTGATACCCAAAGCAGGTAAAGGTTCAACAAAAAAAGAGAACTGCAGGCCAATATCCCTTATGAACACAGATTCAAAAAAATCCTCAACGAGATTCTAACAAATAGGATTCAAAAACACATCTCAAAAATCATCCACCAAGCTGGGCTCGATGGCTCAACCTGTAATCCCACGCCTTTGGGAGGCTGAGGTGAGTGGATTGCCTGAGTCCGCGGGTTCGAGACCTCATCTCTACAATAAATCAAAAAATCAGCCGGGCATGGTAGCGTGCGCCTGTAATTCCAGCTACTCGGAAGGCTAAGGCAGAAGGATCGCTGGAGCCCAGCAGGCAAGGCTGCGGTGACCGGAAGCGGCCACTGCACTTCAGTCTGGGCGACAGAGTGAGACTCCAACTCAAAAAAAAAAAAAAAAATCATCCTCCATGACCAAGTAGGCTTCATTCCCAGAATGCAAGGTTGGTTCAACATTCACAAGACCATAAATGTCACTAAATACACCAAGAGATGTAAAAACAAGAACCACATGATTATCCCATTAGATGCAGAAAAAGCTTTTGATAAAATCCAGCATCCCTTCTTGATAAAAACCCTCAAATCTAGGTATAGAAGAAATATACCTCAAAATAGTGTCATCTATGATAAACCCACAGCTAACATATTACTAAATGGACAGAAACTGGAAACATTTCTCCTCAAAACTGGAACAAGACAACGCTGCCCACTCTTACCTCTCTTGTTCAATATTGTGTTGGAAGTCCTAGCTCAGGCAATTAAACAAGAGAAGGAAATCAGGGGTATCCAAATAGAAAAAGAGGAAGTCAAGTTATTCCTCTTTGCTGATGATATGATCCTTTACCTTGAAAATCCAAGAGAATCTGTCAAAAACCTGCTTGCACCGATAAAGGACTTTGGAAAGTCTCAGGGTACAAAATACATGTGCAAAAGACAGTTGCATTCCTATATACCAACAACAAGCAGGTTGAAACCCAAATAAAAAGCACAATCTTATTCACAATAGCCACACACAAAAAAATGAAATACCTCGGCATCTTCCTAACCAGAGAGGTAAAAGACTTTTATAATGAGAACTACAAAATGCAGCTCAACAAAATCCAAGAAGACACAAACAAATGGAAAAATATTTCATGGTCATGGATAAGAAGAATCAACATTGTTAGAATGTCCATCCTACCAAAGGTAACCTACAGATTCAACGCAATACTCATTAAGTTACCAACATCATTCTTCTCAGATCTGGAAATGACAATACAGAAATTCATATGGAAACATAAACAACCACGAATAGCCAAAACAATCCTTAGCAAAAGAAACAAAGTAGGAGGTATCACACTTCCAGACTTCAAACTTTACTATAAGGCTACAGTAATCAAAACAGCCTGGTATTGGTACAAGAACAGGCACATAAACAATGGAACAGGATAGCGATTCCGGAAGCAAAGCGTCAATTTCTCAACCAACTCATCTTTGACAAAGCCTCCAACAACAACCACTGGGCAGAGGAGAACCTGTTCAGTAAATTGTGCTGGGAAGATTGGCTGCCCACATGCAGAAGGTTGAAACAGGACCCCTACCTATCACCATACACAAAAATTAACTCTAAGTGGACCAAAGACCTAAATGTAAAACCTCAAACTATAAGAATCTTAGAAAATGCAGGAGACACCCTTATGGAAATTGGAACTGGCAACCAATTCCTGTTCAGAACCCTAAAGGCCAATACCTTAACAAATTAGATAGACAAGTGGGACCTCATCAAACTATCAATCTTCTACAAAGCAAAAGAAACCATCAAGAGAGTAGGGAGACAGCCCACAGAATGGGAAAAAATATTTGCCAACTGCATATCTGACAAAGGCCTAACATCTAGAATCTACAAGGAACTCAAATGAGCCAAAAGGAAAAAAACAAACTGTCCCTTTAAAAAGTGGGCAAAAGACATGAATAGATACTTCTCAGAAGAAATATTCGGGCAGATGAAAAAGTGCTCAGCCTCACTCATCAGCAGAGAAATGCAAATCAAAACCACATTGAGATACCATCTAACGCCAGTAAGAATGGCCATCATTAATAAACAACAGATACCGGCAAGGATGTGGAGAAAAAGGAACACTTCTACACTGCTGGTGGGAATGCAAACTAGTGCAACCTCCTTGGAAGACAGTATGGTGATTTCTGAAAGAACTAGAAATTGACCTTTCATATGACCCAGCAATTCCCCTCTTGGGTATATACCTGGAGGAACTCAAATCATTCTACAAAAAAGAATCTTGCACACATATGTTTGTTGCAGCTCTATTCACAACAGCAAAAACATGGAACCAACCATGCTGCCCATCGAAGCTGGACTGGATAACAAAATGTAGCACATATACACAATGAAATATTATGCAGCCATAAAGAAGGACAAACACATAGACGTCGCAGCAACTTGGATGGATTTAGAGTCGATCCATACTCAGTGATCTATCACAGAAACAAAGAACAGAGTACCATATGTTCTCACTCATAAATAGACCTTTAACAATTATAATACTATAAGAAAGCAATTGGCAGTAATAGGAAACTGTCAAGGAAGGGAGGGTGGGATTGGCAGTTGAGGGAAACTGCTAGGGGAGGGAGGGGCAAACCACATCAATAAGGGTATCTGCACAATCATTGTTTGTATACCTAACCCTGAATTGTACCCCACATCTTTATAATAATAAAAAAAATTGTATTTATTCTTACATGTTTAAACTTCAGCCACCTTCAAAGTACTCTCCGTATATAGCGGGGCTCGGTGGCTCAACCTGTAATCCCATGCCTTTGGGAGGCTGAGATGAGTGGATTGCCTGAGCCTGCGGGTTCAAGACCCGCCTGGGCAGCGAGACTTCGTCTCTACAATAAATAAAAAAATCAGCCGGGCGTGGTAGCACATGCCTGTAGTTCCGGCTACTCGGAAGGCTGAGGCGGAAGGATCGCCAGAGCCCAGCAGGCAGCGGTGGCTGGGAGCGGCCACTGCACTCGTCTGGGTGACAGAGTGAGACTCCAACTCAAAAAAAAAAGTACTCTCCGTTTGATGCAATACACCTATTGGGACACTTTTTCCACTGCTCAAAATAGTTTTTGAACTAATCCATTTTGATGCCTGTTCACATTGCTGCCATTTTGTTTCACCTCATTCACATAGGTAGAATGTTTCCCTTTGAGGATCTTTTTCATCCGGGAAACAAAAAAGAGTCGCTTGGGGTGAGATAGGTGAATAGGGAGGATGGGGTACAAAGGTCATGTCTTTTTTGGTCAAAAATAGCTGAACACTCAGCGTGGTATGGTCAAGTCACACATCATAAAATAGGCAAATGCATTGAAAGAATCTCCTCCTCCCAAAAAAATTTCACTGAAACTGAATACAGTCTCTTACAAAACTAGCTAGTACTCTGATGCTGATGGGTTCCTAGAACACTTACCTAGCAGAAGAAGCCCACACGACAAAAGGCCTGCCCTCCAAATACATAATTCCAGGGTTTTTGGGGGTCCCCCTCATACACTTAAAGATAAGATGCAGTCCCTACTAATACAGTTTTACTGCTGAATTGTGAGACGAATAAGGACACAAATTATAAAAACACAATGACATGACCACTATTACAGGGACTAGCACACAATCGTCTCAGAGTGCTAGAGGGATAAAACCATGACAAGACCTGAGAGGTGACATTTAGATCTCAACAGATACCAGGAGGTAAACATGGGAGTAGGAAAGAGTAAAGACATTCAGGAAAAGGAAGTAGCTCCCATAAAGAAAATAAAATGCAAACAAGAAACATTAGTTGAAGTTTGATTATAGCTTTAATGGATACTCCTAAGTGAAACAACATGTATGGTAGGAAGATACTTTCCATGACACTGTATAAAGAGTTTGGCCATTATATCTTCAGAGTGACAGGAAACATTAAAAACATCAGAGTGAGATAGTGTCAACTTTGCTAGTATATAGTCTTCTATTATTCAAACGCTAATCTAGATGTTGCTGTGAAGGTACTCTGTAGATGTGATGAAAGTCTATAATCCATTTTATTTTACATGAGGAAGAGTGTCCTAGATAATACAGGTGGGATTAATTCCGTTGAAAGGCCTTAAAAGAAGAACTTAAACTTCCCCAAATTAGAATTCCACCTGTGAACAGTGGCTTCAGCTTGTGCCTCAGTACATGAGAGCTTAATGCTAAAGCAGAGGGATGCAAGAAAGATCAGGAAGCCACTTAGCAGCCACAGTCAGGTCTCACGGAGAGTTGGAATGCCGTTCAGCATGCAAAACAACTCTGGTGCTCTAATTTTCTTAATGCCACTCCATCCCACCCTACCCTGGAAAGCAGGCATTTCCTGCTGACAATTCTAATGTTCTGCCATAAGGATGACCCAGTCACTGAGTTGTGCTTCTGATGTTAATGATCGCCTCTCCTATTTAGCTCTTCAAGACAGCATCACCAATTTGCACAATGGCCTTCCAAGGAAGCTAACAGCTTTGTGCTGTTTACTTCCCCTCCTGTCTTCTCCCTCGCCTTTCTTACTTCACAGCCAGCAGGAAGAATACGAATGGTCGTATTTGAGAGCAGGGACTTAGCCATACTTTCTACAAGTGAAACTTTTAAAGAATAAAATATTAGGTTAATTTGGTGTGGCTCATAATATTTCTCCATCCATGGGACAAATGATGTAGCACAGCCAGCTTGCTTCTTTAGAGTTTCTCTCTTCCTTCCCCCCACCCCCTCTCTTCCTCCTCCCCTTTATTTGCTCTTTTTCTATCGTTGTTCATGAGTGGTAAAAGGTAGAGGGTTGTCCCATGTAATTCAAACTTTTTTTTCTCCCTGCTACTTTTGAATGGACTCACTACCATGTGACCATGAAGGCTGCAGCTACTATGTTGGCCTGGAAAGCTCTGGGTGACCCAGGCCTCCTATGGTGGTGAACATTATAGTAAACATGCTCTTCCTCTATAAATACCTAACACTGTTGAGCAATTACTATGTGACAGGCATTAGGACTCCAGACTAGGATGCTTTATTTGTCTCCATTTTCACTAAATTTTCACAACAACCCCATGATGTAGAGAGTCTTATAATCCTAATGAGAGGGAAAGGATAGTGCTTGGTTTGAGGCTACTTGAGCTAGCTTAGGAGCGGGAAAACAAAAATCCCCATGTGGTCCATCTTAGTTCCTTCTGAATAGTTAGAAGAAAATCTCTGACTAATAAGAAAGAGTGATTTAGCTGAGCTCGGTGGCTCAGCCTGTAATCCCGCGCCTTTGGGAGGCTGAGATGAGTGGATTGCCTGAGCCCATGGGTTCAAGACCCGCCTGGGCAGGCGAGACCTCATCTCTACAATAAAATCAAAAAATTAGCCGGGCGTGATAGCGCGCGCCTGTAATTCCGGCTACTCGGAAGGCTAAGGCGGAAGAATAGCCGGAGCCCAGCAGGTCGAGGCTGCAGTGGCCAGGAGCGGCCAATGTACTCCAGTCTGGGCGGCAGAGTGAGACTCCAACTCAAAAAAAAAAGAGTGATTTTTGCCTTAATTTGCCTTTTCTTCTCTTGCATATGTTTCAAAACTTCACAAGGAGAAATAAATGTTGAAGGATTCTATTTGAGCAATTCTATATATCTTGCCCAAATACCTTTATGCTGGTGACACCTCATTGGGTTTTGACTGTTTGTGTATAGTTGGTTTTTTTGTTGGTTTTCTAGTTTGCTATTTCTAACATAAACTACTGATGTTGAAAAAAACCTAATAGAAGCTGGGTTTTGATATAGTGACATTAAACTCATGCCTGCCAGATAACTGGTGACCTTTTTATTCTATTGGTTCTATGACTGTTTATTCTATGAGGTTATTTTCCAGGACATATTTTCAACTTTGCATCTAATATATATTTTTTTAACCACAGATCTTTGAACATGCAGAGTTAACATGGATTTGCCTTGCATCTTTCTGAGTGTACAGGCTGATCCTTGTGGGAGCCCAGAAACTGCCTGACCCAAAGCCATGCTCTGCCATAGAGTGGTACAAGGAAAAATATTGAGTACTGCCAGCCACCATTTCCCAGGAACTCAAACCTTACATGGTGGAGCACCTGTTTTCCAGTCAGCCTAGGAGGAAGCAGGCCCTAAGTGCAAACCATATGACTGCAGACAGTTCCTGGCTGGACTGAGAACACCTGAAACCCTGAGGGTGCCTGCATCTTGACATTCAGATTGCAGATTGCCTGAAACCAAGGCAGGAGCTGGGTGGCATGTATTGCTGTAGCAACTTCTCATTTCCTTTGTAAACTTTTCTGTGCCTGCTATGCAAAATAGTGTTACCCAGTGGACTGGGAATGTCTCCTAATCACCACTGAGGCAGCTAAGCACTTGAGGGGTGGTTCAGCTCTTTTCCTCTGCACTACCCCTAAAGGCTCAAAACAGACAGAAAACTTGGGAAATCCCCAGAGTCACCCTCAGCCTAGGCTGGCTGGGCACTTCTTCAGAGGAACACTCACCAAGGAGAAACCCTACAGCCACCATCATAACCGGTTTTCTCCCTGAAGTGCCATTTCCTGGCTGAAGGTTAATGGTACCACCAACCACACCGGACACAATACGTCAGTTCTGGGGAAGGCCTGTCCCAAACACTAGCTAACAATGCTTTTCAAGCCACTCTGGCCACTCAGGATACTGTGAGCCAGTGCAGGTACATAGCATAGGGATGACACATTTGGCAATTGAGAAATTCAACACCAAGGCTATATATAACCAAGAGAACTCTATAGTGCTGACATCAGCCCCCTGCCAACCTCAAATAAGAAGAAATAACCTGCCCAAATGAGAGGAAATCAGAAAAATAATTCTGAAAATGTGAAAAAAACAGAATTCTCCAACAAAAAACCACATCAACACTTTAGCAATGAAACTTAACCAAAAATGAAATTTTTGAAATTCCAGATCAAAAGGGTTGATGATAAAATTGGTCAATGAACTTCAGGAGAAAATTGAAAATCAACACAGAGAAATTTTTCAAACTATTTAGTATATGGATGAAAAATTCTCCAAAGAGATAAATAACTTAAAATATCTAAGCTGAAATTCTGGAAATGAAAGAAGCATTTAAGGAAGAAGAAAATGCAGTAGAAAGTTTTAACAGTAGACTAGCCCAAGTGGAAGAAAAGATAACAGTACTCGAAGACAAGTCTTTTGAATTAACCCACTCAGACAGCAATAAAGAAAAAAGAATCAAGAGAATGAAGCAAAGTTTCCAAGATATGTGGGATTATGCAAAGTGTCCAAACCTAAGACTCAAGGGAATTCCTGAGGGAGAAGAGAAAGCAAAATATCTGGAAAACCTATTTGAGCGAATAATGGAGGAAAATTTTCCCTGCCTTGCCAGAGATGTAAACTTCCAGACACAAGAAGGCCAAAGAACCACCAGAAGAATCATTACAAAAAGTTCATCCCCAAGGCATTTAATCATCCAGTTATGCAAAGATAATGTGAAGGAAAGAATTTTAAGAAAAGTGAGACAAAAGCATCAAATTACTTGCAAAGATAAACCTATCAGACTAGCAATAGACTCCTCAGAAGAAATCCTACAAGCCAGACAAGATTGGGTCATCATCTTCAATCTCCTTAAACAAAATAATTGTTAGTCAAGGATTCCTGCAAAACTGAGTTTCATAAATGAAGGAGAAATGAAGTTCTTCACAGATAAGCAAATGCTGAGGGAATTTGCCACCACAAGACAGGGTCTACATGAAATATTCAAAGGCATTCTAAATACTGAAGCAGAAGATCAAAATACACAAGTAGAAAAATCCTGGAAACCATAAAGGTCACAAGTTTTATGGAACACGAACACAATAGAGGAAATAAATAAACAAAGCAATCAGATAACAGCCAGTATGATGAATAGAATAGTATTTTGCATATAACTATTAAATCCGAATGTAAATGGTCTCAATGACCTACTAAAAAAATATAGACTGGCAGAATGAATTTTTAAAAAAAGATGCACACACAACCCAAATATCTGCTACCTTCAGGATACCCACTTAATTCACAAAGACTCCTATAGACTAAAAATAAATGGGTGGGAAAATACATTCCACACAAATGGAAACCCAAAACATACAAGAGTAGCCATTCTCATATCAGAAAAAACAGACTTTAATTAATAACAGTTTTAAAAAATAGCCAAAGATGGCTATTATATAATGATAAGGGGATTAATCCAAAAGAAGACATAATAATTTCAAATACATATAAACCCAACACTAGAGCCCACAGTTTTATAAAGCAAATTCTACAAGACCTAAAACAAGAGATAGACAGTAATATGATAATAGTGGGAGACTTCAACACTCCACTGACAGCAACAGACAGATAATCAAGACAGAAAGTCAACAAACATTGGAGTTAAATAGCACTACAGAGGAAATGGAACTAACAGATGTTTATAGAACATTTCTTCCCCAAACTACAGAATTTTCATTTTTCTCATCAGCACTTGGAACATTCTTCAAGTTATACCACATGATAGACTACAAATCAACTCTCAATAAATTCAAAAAAATTGAAATCATATAAAGTACCATCTCAGACCACAGTGAAATAAAACTAGAAATTAACTCCAAGAAGAGTGTGTGAAACTGAACAAAGTCATGGAAGTAAAACACTTTGCTCCTGAATGATTCTTGAGTCAACAATGAAATCAAGATGGAAATTTAAAAACTTCTTGAAACAAATGACAATAATGAAACATGTTATCAAAACCTCTGGGACATGTGTGCAAAGGAAAATTGATAACATTTAAGGCCTACATTAATAAAACTGAAAGACCACATATCAACAACCTAACAACACACCTCAAGGAACAAGAAAAACACAAACAAACCAAACCTAAAGCTAGCAGAAGAAAAGAAATAACAAAGATCAGAGCAGAACTAAATGAAATTGAAATTTTTTAAAATTTCAAAGGATTAATGAATCAAAAAGTTGTTTCTTTGAAAAGATAAACAAAGTTGATAGACCACTAGCTAGATAAATTAAGGAAAAAAGAGTGAAGACGCAAATTATCTCAATCAGAAATAAAAAAGGAAAAATTTCAACAGATATGACGAAAATTCAAAAGATCATCTGAGACTATTATGAACACCTCTTTGCAAACAAATTAAACACACCAGAGGAAATGGATAAATTCTTGAAAACATACAACCCCCCAATCTTGAATCAGGGAGAAATGGAAACCCTGAACAGGCCAATAATGAATAATGAGATTGAAGCGTAATTAGAAATGTCCCAACAAAAAAAGTTCAGGACCTGAAGGACTTACAGCTGAATTCTACCAGACCTTTAAAGAAGAACTGGTATCAGTTTTATTGAAGCTATTCCACATGTTTGAAGAGAAAGGAGTCCTCCCTATCTCATTCTACAAGGCCAGTATCACTTTGATACCAAAGCCAGGGAAAGGCACACCAAAAAAAGAAAACTACACACAAACTACACACCAATTTCATTCATGGACATGGACACAAAAATCCTCAACAAAATATTAGCAAATCAAATTCAACAGCACATTAAAAAAAAATACACTGTGATTAAGTGGGTTTTAGCCCAGGTATGCAAGGATATTTAAACATACACAAGTCAATAAATGTGATCCACTACATAAACAGAATTAAAAACAAAAATCATATGATTATTTCAATAGACAGAAAAAAATTGATAAAATCCAACATTCCATTATGATGAAAACCCTCAGCAAAATAGGCATAGATGCAACATTCCTCAAAATGATAAAAGCTATATATGACAAATCCACAACAAATGTCATCCTGAATAGAGAAAAGTTTAACACATTCCCCCTCAGAACTGGAACAAGACAAAGATGCCCACTTTCACCACTCCTATTCAACACAATACTGGAAGTATTAGCCAAAGCAATCAGGCAGGAAAAGGAATAAAGCGTATCCAAATTGGAAAAGAAGAAATCAAACTATCTCTGTATGCCAACGATATGCTTTTATACCTAGAGAATCCTAAAGACTCCCCCCAAAAACTCCTGGAGTTGATAAATGAATGCAGTAAAATTTCAGGAAGGAAAATCAGCACACACAAATCAGTGTGCACTGCTGTACATCAATAGCAACCAAGCTGAGAATCAAATCAAGAACTCAATTCCATTTACAATAGTAGCCAAAAAGCTAAAATACCTAGGAATATATTTAATGAGAGAGGTAAAGGATCTCTACAGGGAGAACTACAAAACTTTGATGAAAGAAACTGCAGAGGACAAAAACAAATTGAGAAACATCCCATGCTCATGGGTTGGAAGATTCAACATTAATAAAATGGCCCAAAGTAATCTACAGATTCAATGCAATCTCTATCAAACTACCAATGACATTTTTCACAGAATTAGAAAAAAAAATCCTAAAATTCATATGGAACCAAAAAAGATTCAGAATAGACAAAGCAATCCTAAGCAAAAAGAACAAAGCTGGAGGCATCACATTACCTGACTTCAAATTATAGTACAAGGCTGTAGAAACTAAAACAGCTTGGTACCGGTACAAGAGCAGACACATGATCAAAGGAACAGAACAGAGGATCCAGAAATAATCCCAAATGCCTACAACCAACGGATTTTTGACAAAGCAGACAAAAACATACACTGGGGAAAGGACACCTTATTCAACAAATGGTACTGGGAAAATTGAATAGCTACATGCAGAAAAATGAAATATGATCCCTATATCTCCCCATATACAAAAATTAACTCAAGATGGATTAAAGACTTAAATGTCAGACCCCAAACCGCAAAAATCCTATAAGAAAACCTAGGAAAAACTCTTATGGACACCGGCTTAGACAAATAATTTATGGCTAAAACCCCAAAAGCAAATGCAACTCAAACAAAAGTAAATAAGTGGGACTTAATTAAACTAAAAAACTTCTGCACAACAAAAGAAATAATCAACAACAGAAAAAATAGGTAACCTGTAGAATGGGAGAAGATATTCACAAACTATACAACTGACATAGGACCAATTTCAGTCTCTACAAAGAACTCAAATAAATCAGTAAGAAATAAAAAATGAAATAAAACTAAACAAATTAACCTATTAAAAAGTGGGCAAATGATGTGAACAGACATACCTCAAAAGAAGATATACAAATGGCAAAAAAATATGATGCAATGCTCAACATCACTTATAATCAGGGAAATGAAAATTAAAACCACAATGGCATACCACCTTACACTAGTCAGAAAAAAAAATTTAAAAACAACCGATACTGGCATGGACATGGAGAAAAGGAAACACTTATACACTGTTTGTGGGAATATAAATTAGTACAACCTCTATGAACGCAGTATGCAGATAACTCAAAGAACTGAAAGTAGATATACCATTTGCTCCAACAATCCCACTACTAGGTATCAACTCTAAGGAACAGAGGTCATTATATAAAAAAGACACTTGCACCTGCATGTTCATCACAGCATAATTCACAATTGCAAAGATGTGAAATACACTTAAATGCCCATCAACCGATCAGTGAATAATGAAAACGTGGTATATGCACCATGGAATACTATGCAGTCATAAAAAGGAATGAAATCATGTTCTCTGCAGTAACATGGATAGAGCTGAATATCATAACCCTACATGAACTGACTCAGAAATAGAAAACTAGACACCGCATGTTCTCACTCATATGTGGGTGCTAAACAGTCACAAAGATGGAAATAATAGACATTGGGGACACCAATAAGGGGGGAATGAAGAAGGGGATTAGGGTCCAAAAACTACCTATGGGGCACAATATTCACTATCTGGGGAATGGGCCACCTGAGACCCAATCCCCACTACTACACAATATGTCCACGTAACAAATACACATGTGTAACCTCTAAATCTAAAATAAAATAAAATAAGCAGGCTTTAAAGAACCCCACCCCCAAAAGAACAGATTGACCTTTATTATCATTGAAGAGCGAGAACACGTTCCATAACACAAGGAAGGAGATGGCTTCCTGTGTATGTGCAATGATAACCTATGACATAATGCATCTGTTTTGATAGAAAACTTATTAAAAATTGAGTGCTAGTGACTTGACTCAGCTTACTAGTATGCCACATCTCCTAAGATAAGTTTCCTCTTTACAGTATCTTCTGTAACTCCTCTTGGAAAGACAAGTTGATTCAGAATGTCATAAACTCCTCTTCAGTACATCTGTGTGCTTGATATTCTACCAGTCATGGTGGAAAAAATTAAGACAATAAAGAAAGGTGAATAGCACTACCTGAATGGTTTGCTCAAACTGGTCCCTACAAGCTTAGGAGAAATGATGATCAAATTTTCAGGACCTTACTAACTAGTTGGTAAAGCAGCCATTATTGAAAATTAAGTCATATTTACTTAAAAGTAAGTTATATAAAAAGAAAAAGTTAGAAGACTCCCAAACTATCATTTACTACTTACTTGTGCTCTATAGCTATAAAGTAGAAATATACTATCTAAAGATGTGTTACTCCTTGTCCCTTCCCGGTTAAACCATTTACGGCCATTGGTTCTCAAACTTTAATGTGCTTCAAAGGCACCTGAAGGTTTTGTTTATTGAAAACACAGATTGGCCAGGCACAGTGGCTCAGCCTGTAATCCCAGCAAAGTGTTAGGAGGCCGAGGCAAGAAGATTGCCTGAGCCCAGGGGCTCAAGACCAGCCTGGGCAACTTAGTGAGACCTCGTCTCTACAATAAATCACAAAAATTAGCCAGGCACAGTAGCG
Source organism: Carlito syrichta (assembly GCF_000164805.1). Taxonomy (NCBI): domain Eukaryota; kingdom Metazoa; phylum Chordata; class Mammalia; order Primates; family Tarsiidae; genus Carlito; species Carlito syrichta. The sequence continues at coordinate 555,977 of NW_007245764.1, forward strand.
CACACTTGTAGAACTGGCTACTTGGAAGGCTGAGGCAGAAGGATCGCCTGAGCCCAGCAGGTCAATGCTGGGGTGGCTGTGAGGGTGCCACTGCACTCCAGCCTGACAGAGTGAGACTCCAACTCAAAAAAAAAGAAAAAAGAAAAAGAAAAGAAAGCCCAGATTGCTTGCAAGGCCTCATATCCAGAATATCTGATTCAGTAAGTCTGAGAGGGCTTAAGAACTTTTGATGTTAAGTGTCTAGTTGTTATGGGTCCTGAGATGATGCTTTGAGAACTAGTCCAAACAAGCCCATGAGATAGTCAGTACTGTCTCAATTTAACAATAAAAAACTAATTTAGATGGTTGCATCACATCCATTTTTACCCAGAAAATACATGTACTAACTATTTAAGTCTCAAACACATAGTTTCATAGCACAGCTGTTTATTGACCACAATAATACTTTATCCCAGAAAACTGGAGTGACTGCTTATAGCAAATTGTCTTGAGAATAGTAAAATATCGTGTGTCATTTCAAAATGACAAAAATATACAATCCATATGCCTATCTGTAAATAACATTCTTAGCCATTTAATTTGTCATTTATTTAGTAGTTATGTCACATTAGATATTTTATACTTATTATAAGGGCTTTGAAGTTCTGCTCTTTCTGTTTTTTTAATGAATGAAGAGATCAAGCCTCATAGATATTCATGATTGCCAAATCATCTTATATGATTATTATCACAAGATTAAACATCATTTTACACTGACCTGCCACAAAGTGTAACTTATTTTATTTTATCATAAAATATTACCAAATATAGGAGTAAGTCCAAATGCAGTATAAAGTACATGGTCAATAATTCAGAAGGACTTTCACTTTCTCAGGCCACTGTTAGCCTTAAAGCAAGAGTCACTGGCCTTAAAGCAAATCAGTCACTGATTTCCATAAAATCACCATGTTCTTTCTCAGCCATTTTTTTAAAATAATGTCTGTGAATTCTCTTCTTATAATCATGGACCAACAGTTCAGTGATTCTCTAGTAGTTCTCAACAATGAAGCATCAGTACAATCAAGCATTATTTAAATTCCTGGGGGAAACATGTGGCATAAAATTCAAATTCTTTTTTAACAATCAGGCTAATAATATCTCAACCTTCCGTCAGACCCCAGATATCAGGGACCGAAAGTGACTGTAAGTGGTTTTCTTTTTAAAGCAATAGGCTTTATAGGGCAAGTCACAACAATAGCAGGAAAAATAAAAATAGTTCTAAAATGGGGGTAGTTTTTGTCTTCTATATTATTACCCACATCATGGCAACATTAATTTGTAAGGTGGCTCTGCATTCAGGACCATGTTAAACACTGAGCAAAGATGAACAAGTTGATAACACTTACCCATGAAAAGTCACAGTATTTTAGAATTGACAAAAGGCAGATCTCTAACTGAATGTAATCCAAATCAGATTCAGATGCATGAGGCCACATAAAAATTAAATATGAAAATTAAAATAGTTTTACTAAGATAGTAAAAAATAAGGGTGGGGGGCTGTGTTTTTTTAAACTCTTGTTGCTCACTTTTCTTTTTAAAACTTGGTAAGAAGGAGAGAAATGGAGTTCATGTGGTTAGAGAGAATGAAATTACTGAATCAGCCTATGTGGATTGGAGAAAATTTTCAATAAATGCTCCTGACACATTTAAATCAAAAGCTTCAGAAAGGACTCTAGAGACATTTCAGAAGGGACTAAAAATTCATTAAGTGGAGAAGCCAAACCATTTTGTTGATAGGACCTAGGAGAAAGCAGCACATGGAGGTGGAAAAGTATGAGTTCAGAGATGGAAAAAGAGCCATATTCGGTCAGAATTGTGGTTTCAAAACTGTCATTGTGCCACATCCACATTTCCGCCTTACCCATTACTACTTGTGCTCCCGTTTATGAAATATAGTCTAGATTGCTACTTACTTTTTGAGAAATTTAAAAAAGACTTTGTGCCACTAAAATGAATTGAATAATGATGTCTCTCAACATAAATAGAAAATCACTAATAAAAAATATAACTTTAATAAAACTTTGACTCCTCACCTTAATGGAGTAGGATGATTCCAAAAACACTCTCTTATCTTGACCTCTGGTGATGCTCAAGGCCACACCCTTCTCTTGTCTCCCAATCTACATCTGTTTTGTATAAACTGAAAGACTGCGTTTGAAATTATACTCCAGGTCAAATGTTGTCCCTTGCTACTCTGTGGCTGTTTAAAACAAAGCTTTTTCTCCTGACACCCCTCTACAATGCAGTGAGCTGCCTAAAAGTATCTTCTTACTACTAGAAATTCCGTATTTCAGAAGCACTAAGCTGGAATATGCATATGCGAATCAGAACCAGGGATCCTACAAATGACATAAAGGCCACATTGTCCATGACCTTCTATATCTTGTTAAAGATAAAGCAATCAGATGTTTGCTTGTAAATATATATCTTCAAGGAATACCATCTCCTTTCATATATCTCATACATTACTCATTTTTCAACCATTTACTCTTTCCAAAAATATACTGCATAAGCCTGAAAATATAGTGACAAGAGTATTGGATATTCTCATAAATCACTAAAATGTCTTTCATATTTGATTTTTAGAAAAAACATTTTTGTGTTTGTTTCAAATTTATATCTAAATTTATGTTGATATATCTCATGGGATGACTAAAATCCTTAGACATTCTCTAGTATCAGTCTGGATTTTAACACATGAAAATCATAGGAGAAGGAAAAAGTATCTATTATGTAAAAATGCAGTATCAATAGTTTATCTTTTAACATGAGTACATAATCGCTGATTAGTAAATGATGAGACTGATCAGGTCATCACTTTTACAAATCTTTGAGGAAAAACTGCCTTCAGACTCAATACAAAAACAAAAATTACCTGTAAACTGATGTGACTGATTAACCATTGCCATATGAAAAAGAAACTATTTCCACATTTCTCTTCAAGAAAAGCACATTTCTGACTCTTTGAATTAATTTTTAAGAAAAATTCCCCTCATTTCTAAGACCAGCTTCTATAAATATGATACAAAAGCATAAAAGAAGCAAGAAATTTAAGTATTTTTGCAATCATGATTTGTTTTTTTAATGTCAAATGATTAAGTTATGCAGAAATATCACAATATAATAAGGTCCCTTTAAGATGTCATAATCAACCATGTGTTTATACATGAGATTTACAGCTGACTATAGCCCATAGAATTTCAGATCTTTAGTTTTATTCAAATTTCCTATAGAGTGTTTAAGTGATGGATGTGTCTGGGACATTTTAACCAATCTTCCAAGGATCCATCTGCCAGGCCATCTGGATTTTGCATCCACAGAGAACTACTTGGTGAATGATTATAGACTATGACTTGAAAAAAAAAAAGCAAAGAAGATAATAGTAAATTGTAACATAAACACAAATGGAACTAAAATCATTTTGTGTAGTCTTTTATAAAAGGAAATGGTAGCTAAGGAAGAGAAGTGCATTTTCTGTTTTTCTCCCATCATTCACATGAATTACGATAAGTGCGTGACCTTTTTCCATGAGATGTTTAAATGGCAGCTGTTATGACTGCAGTATACCATTGGATCAAAAGCTTTTGAGGACAATAGTTTGTTTTGGAAAGGTCGTGGTTTTTATATACTTGTGAATGTGGTCAGAAGGCTTACTAACTAAATATACAAGATTTTTCATTGAGAATAAATTATGTAACAACTTTTAAATTAAATGTAAGCCAAAGAATCTATAGGGAATACTTTAAGAGAACTTTGCAAATCTATCTCATAGTTTATAGTAATATTATTTTAAAACAAGTTAATTAAGGTTGATAGAAACCTTGGGGATTATATTAAATGATTTATTTAAATTACTTATATCAAACAAGATAGTAGTTAAACTTCCTTATTTCATACATAACAAAAAATATGTAGAAATTTTAAAATATAAGAACATGCATTTACTTGTGGCAGAAAATAGGAAAGAAGAAGAGTTAGCATCCTCTCATCATGTTTCCAGTAGTATCCCCTTCTTCACACCTATGTTGATGAGGAAGCCCCAACACACATAGTACATGTCATCATCAGAATAACAAGATCTAGAATAAATTGTGTAGGTAATGCTAACTGATTGGCCTTTCTTAAAAAAAATGTTTTTTTTTTCAGATTTATGAAGTTGTACCTCTCATTCAATACAATTTACCCTTTAAATTTTTAAATATATATATGCTTTTTAGGGGGTACAAGTGCAGATTTCTTACATGCATATACTACGTAATGGTGAAGTCTAGACTTTTAGTGTACCCACCAGTTAAATAGTAAACACTGCACCCAGTAGGTAATTTTTCAACCCTACCCCTCCCATCCTTCTACCTTTTGTAGTCTACAATGTCTATGGCGTGTGTGTCCATGTATTCTCATTGTTTAGCTCCCACTTACAAGTGAGACATTAGGTATTTAACTTCTATTTCAGAGTTATTAAACATATTCATATTGCTGCAAAAGATACTATTTCATTCTTTTTTGATGGCTGAGTGATATTTCATGGTGTATATGTGTGTGTGTATATACACACACACCACATTGTCTTCACTGAGTCCTCCGTTGATGGAAATTTAGTCTGATTCCATAATTTTGCTATTGTAAACAGTGCTGTAGTAAATATAAAAGTACAGGTATCTTTTTTATATAACAACTTATTTTCCTTTGGGCATATACTCAGCATAAAATTCATCCCTCTGAAGTTACAATTTGGAAAGTTTTGACAAATATACACAGTTGTGTAACCAGCATAACAAGTAGTGTATAAATCATTTTCATCAGTCTATAAAGTTCCCTTCTGCCCCTTTGCAGTCAATTGTCTCTCTTCATGCCAATCATTTGGCTTTGTATTTGTGTCCCCAATAATTTTGCCTTTTCTAGATGCCATATAAACACAAATTTTCAATACGTAATCCTTTCTGTCTAGGTTCTTTCAATTAGCACAATGCTTTTGAGATTCATCCATGTTGTTGCATGTATCACTAGATCATAGATCTAAATCTAACAACTAAATTTATAAAATTTCTAGAAGAAAATTTTAAAAATCTTTGTGGCATGGGATTAAGCAAAGTGTTCCTAGATAGGTGTTTCAAAAAGTGTGAAACATAAAAGAAAAAAATGATAACTTGGACATCAGCAACAATTAAAAAAGAAAATGAAAAGACAATGATAGAATGGAAGAAAATATTTGCCAAACACAAAGCTGGTAAGAACTTGTATCCAGAATATTTAAAATTTTTGACAACTCACTGAGAGATACACATCAATTAAAAAATTGTCAAAATGTTTGCACAGCCACTTCAACAAGGAAAACAAATGGTTTGCAAATAAGCACATGAAAAGGTATTCAACCCCATGGTCATTAGGGAAATGCAGGTTAAAACCAAAAAAGACCATTATAAATTATCTTTAAAATGTTTTTCCTAGATAATAAAGTAAATAAGGTATTAAGAGATAGCTTAGATCTATTATTTTTAGTATATTATGATAAAATATAAATATATAAACTAGAAAAAGCTTCTTTTCATTAATATTTTGCATAATTATCTGTAAACACAACTAAGAAAGCTATAGAACATTTTTACTCAAGATTTTAAGAGGATGTTCTTGATACTTTCTATTCCTTTCTTTTTTTAATTTTATAAATGTTAAATTAGACTTAATATTTGTGCTTCAAGACACATTATGGATTTAGTTTTAAATACTAAACTTAATTTTTATAGAGAGAAGTAGTACTTTTTATAGTAAAAAAACAAATTTTATGCAAAAATTTATATAAAAGAAATAGAATAAAATGAAAGTTATAAATAAAAAGGTTAATTATAAACTAACAAAAATCCGGGCTCGGTGGCTCAGCCTGTAATCCCCTGCCTTTGGGAGGCTGAGGTGAGTGGATTGCCTGAGCCCGCGGGTTCAAGAACCGCCTGGGCAGTGAGACCTCATCCCTACAATAAATCAAAAAAATCAGCCGGGTGTAGTAGTGCATACCTGTAATTCCGGCTACTTGGAAGGGTGAGGCGGAAGAATCGCCTAGCTCAGCAGGTCGAGGCTGCGGTGGCTGGGAGCGGCCACTGCACTCCAGTCTGGGCGACAGAGTGAGACTCCAACTCAAAAAAAACAAAACTAAACTAACAAAAAGTGTTTTGTAGGTAGTTTTAATTTGCATTTTTTAATACTGAAGTTAAATATTTTTCTCATAGATGTACTTATTTACATATTCTCTTTTACAATGTGCCAATACTTCCTTTCTGTTTAATTTTGGCAAATATTTTTGCCAGTTAGTTCTTTTCCACAATTTCCTGTGACAGATGATTCTAAAGCAAAAGAGTCCTTATGTTCACCATTATAGAATAGTAAATCTTCCTCCATAATTTTAGTCTGCCAACTACTTTGGTATATGTTGCCAAAACATCTGGCTGAAAAACAAACACTAAAAGTAAACTTAATGTTTTCCTTTAAGTACACTTGAATACAAATAGTGGAATTGAGCACATTTGATGCACTGTTTTAATTTGTTCAAGGTTGACTTTACATTAAACTAACTTCTTACTTTTTAATTCAGTATTTTTATTGCCAGAAACATATACAATTTCTTTCACTCTACATTGTAAGTATAATGTTTTGTGCTCAAATGTATAGGCTGTTTGAAAGTATTTTTAAAGTTGGGTTCCTGCAACCAAAAATGCTATTTGGATATTATGTATGCATAGATAGATAAATCATAGCATAGAGTTTATAAATCTAGAAGCTTCTGTTTCATTAAATATATTAAATTACAAATTTGATTTTTATACTTTTGCTCCTAGCCAAGATGGAGTAACAAGAACTGGATTTACTCTTCCACCTTTAAAACAATTTCATGTTGTTTGATTATATTAACTTCAAATGTCATGAATAGGTAAATCTTAGATATAAACAGTAAATTAGGAACTGGAGGCCTGGGAGAATTGGAGTGATTGCTAATTGGTGCAGGGTTTCTTTCTGTGGTGGTAGAAATGTTATAAAATAGATGGTGGCAACATATATTATATATTAAATATATATGAAAGCTACTAAATTGTACCTTTGACGAATTTTATTTATATGAATAATATCTATGTGAATATAATAGTATATTTATGAATATGATCATAACAAAAGTCATAAAAACACATGAAGATAAAACAGAAATACAAAGAGAAACAGATAAATTCAAAATTTTGCTCAGAGACTGCAATATTCCTCTATCAGTAAGTAAATAAGTAGACATAAAATAAAGATTTAAAATAATTGGATAACACATAGATAACTTGATCTAATTGACATTTGTGAGGCATTTCACAAAACCATGTCCAAATATACATTTTTAAGGGCATGTGGTACAATTGCCAATGTTACCATATTCTGAACCATAAAGCAAACCTCAAAAGTTCAATAAGATTCAAATCATACAAAATATGTTGTATGGCCACAAGAGGTTTAAAGTTCAAAATCAATTTTATAAAAAAATCAAATAATCCCCAAATATGTGGAAATTAAATAACATACTTCTTAAAAACCTAAGGGTCAAGGGAAAAAATCAACATGAAAATTACAAGTTGTATTGAACTGAGTGAAAATAAAAATGAAAACATAATATATCACATTTATGGGCTGCTGATACAATAGTACTAGAGGAAGTATACAATCCCAAATGTCTGTTGTAGAAAAGAAAGATCTCAAATACTAAACTCAGTTTTTACTTTAAAAAAAAACTTAAAAAAAGCTAAAATCGGATTTAAAAGACCTTAAACAATAAAGATTAGAATAGATGCCAACTAAATAGGAAACATAAAAAATGGAAAAAAATCATCAAAAAATCTAAAGTGTTTCCTTGAGAAGATCAAGAGAATTGATACATGTATAGCCTGATTCAACCACAAAAAAAGAGATAATGTGCAAATTAACAATATCAGGAATGAGAGTTATCATGAGAGTTTCTATACGTGTTGAAAGAATAATATGTTCACTTGAATGAAATGAACAGGTTTCTAGCAAGACACAAACTATCAAATCTCACATAAGAAGAATTAAGTAACTCAAATAGTCCTATATCTACTATAGTAATTGTAATTGTAGTTAAAATCCTTCCCATAAAGAAACCTTTAGGCCTTCTTGTCTTTACTAAATTATACCAAGCATTTAAAAATAAATAATACCAATTCCATACAAAATTTTCTGGGCAATTAGGAAGCAGGAAATACTTCCAAGTGTATTCTATGAGGCCACAATTATGTTGATATCTAAGCAAAATAAAATAAAACAGAAATGGAAAGAAAAGCAAACTACAGAGGAAAGTTCTTCTTGCACACTGATGCAAAAGTTCTTAGCACAACTTAGCAAATTATCCCCAAAATTTAAGTTAATATTACTTTGGATGCAAGTCAGCATTTAACAGAATACAAATGAAAAAATTGTGTAACTATTTCAATGTATGATGAAGCCAATTTTTACAAATTGAACTTGCAACTCTATTCACAATAGTAAAAACATAGAACCAACCATGTTGCCTATCGAAGCTAGACTGGATAAAAAAAATGTGGTACGTATACACAATGGAATATTATACAGCCATAAGAAGGACAAATATATGGACTTTGCAGTAACCTGGATGGATTTGGAGTCAATCATATTCAGTGATTTATCACAGAAACAAAGAACAGAGTTCCATATGTTCTCACTCATAAGAGGAACTTGAACAATTATAATGCTATAAGAAAGTGATTGGCAGTAATAAGAAACTATTGGGAGAGGTGGGATTGACAGTTGAGGGAAACTGCCAGGGGAGGGAGGGGCATACCTCATTAACAGGGGTACCTACAGGATCGATGTTTATATACCTAACCCTGAATTGTACCACATCTTTATAATAAAATTTTTTTTAAAAGATGTGAAAGACCTCTACACTAAAAAATGTCAGAATATTGCTAAGAGAAATGAAAGAACTCCATAAATGGAGAAATATACTATGTTTCTAAATTAAAACAGTCAATATGAGTAGATTTTAAGATTTTTATTGATCTTTAGATTCATTACTACCTCTGAGAAAATTTTTGCAAGCTATACAAGTTGGAAACGTGATTCTAAAATTCACATGGAAATGCAAAAGACAAGACTAACCAAAACAACTTTGAAAAAAATGAAATTACGACTCAACTATTTGACTTCAAGATTTATTATGAAGCTACTTATACAACTAGTAATCAAAGCAATGTAGTGTCAGTGTAAAAATAGAGCAAACATACATCAATTGGACAGGGTAGAACATTCAGATATAGACCCAAATATATATATTTATGTGGTGAATCAATATCCACACAAAGAAGCAAAGGCAATTCAGTAGAAAAGAGACAGTGTTTTCAACAAACAGTGCCAGAATAATCAGATGCTGTATTAGTTTGCTAGAGATGTCATAACAAAATATCAAAGATTAAATGGTTTAAGCAACAGAAATTTATTTTCTCACAATTTGGGAAGCTAAACATTTTAATAAACTGGACTTCATATAAACGAAGAATGTCTATTTTTAAAAACACACACTTTTAAGACAAAATGGATATTAGACAAAGGAAAATACTTTAAAAGTATATTGTCAACTAAAGATTTGTATCTAGAATGTAAAAGCATTCATACAACTCATTAATCAAAAGTTAAGCAATCCAGTTTTTAAAAATGGGAAAATGTTGGAACACAAATTGGAACATGAACATCATACAAGATAGCATATAGATGGCAAATAAGCATATCCAGATATAAACAACTTCTTTAGACATTAGGAAACTATAAATTAAAACCCTAGTTTAATACTAAAATACCCAGAAAACTGACTAAAATTGTTCTTTAAAAAAAGCATATTGATAAAGATGTGAAGGGTGAAGGGACTGGAACTCTCAGATGATGGTGATGAGAACAGAAAGCAGTTCAAACACTCTGGAAGTTTGTTAAAAATGTTAAGTATATGATCTAGTCATTCCACCCCTAGGTATTTACCTAAGATAAATGAAAGCATATATCCACACAAAACTTGTATGCAAACATTTATATCAGCTTTATTTGTATTAACAAAATTTGTGGAAACAAATCAAATCTCAATTTGATTTGAAAACATAAACAAATTTGCTTTATCCTCACAATGGGCATCTACACAGTAATAAAAAAGGAATGCACTGTTTTTATACATAATGAGATGGATGAATTTCGAAAATATTTGAAAAAATTATAAACAGAGCTGGGTGTGGTGGCTCACAACAGAACAACACAGATAATAGCCCCTTTTTGACCTCCAGGTGTTATCATGTGAATAGGAAATTGAGTTGCTATAATCATAGCGATAAGAATTGCAACTATCACTAAGAATGGGAGAACAGAAACACAAAAATAACATGATTTCAGATAAAATCACTGAACTACTGAGTTAACCAGCCCTAGAAGCCCCCACCCTCCATCTCCCTTATTGTAAGAGAAAATAATTTCTTTATAGTTTAAAAGAATTGACATGGGGTTTTTGAAGACATCAAATATACAATAAAAAATGTCACTGTTGGTATGGAGACAACTTAGAGAACTAAAAATAGATCTACCATTTTATCCAGCAATCCCTCTACTAGCTCTCTACTCTAAGGAACAGAGGTTGCAACCACATGTTCATCACAGCACACATCACATTTGCAAAGATGTAGAATCAACCTAAAAGCTCATCAACTGATCAATGGATAATGAAAATACGGGATATATGCCCCATAGAATACTACACAGCCACAAAAAAAGAATAAAATTATGTCCTTTGCAGCAACTTGGATGAAGCTGGAGACCATAATTCTGAGTGAACTGACTCTGAAATAGAAAACCAAACACCGCATGTTCTCATTCATATGTGGAAGATAAACAGTCACAAAGATGGAAATAATAGACTTCAGGGACACCAATAATGGGGAAGGGTGAGAGGAGTTAGGGTTCAGAAACTACCTATGGGTAGTTCACTATCTGGGCAATGGACCACCTGAGACCCAATCTCCGAATTTCATAATATGTCCATGTAGCATACACATACACATACCCCTGATCTAAAATAAAACAAAAATAAATATAAAATGTTGCTGTTAAACACCAATATAGTTTGAAAAGTATCTTATCACTAAATATATATTGGTCTAAATTTCAAATTGTATTTGACACTATTGTAGCATATCGTGTCTTTTTACAGGGAAGCAGCCAATCTTTGACGTTACGAGTACACAAAGTATGTTGTGTAACATATGCACAAGTATTTATTTCTCACTAATCAAGCAAGAAAGTAGGGGACACAGAACAACCAATTCGATGGTGGTCTGTTACCTAGCTCTTCATGATTTCGTTTTCCTTCTTTTCTCTTCTCTTTGCCTCCTCTCCTTACACACATGCAATGATGTACAACTTCTCTTTTGTAGCCCTACTATTTACTTCTAGAGGATATGGAAATGGGAGTTGGCATAGACCCATAGAGCTTTCTTTAAAAAATCTCTTTTAAAATATAGTTGTCAAGTTGTTTAACATGTTCATCTTCACTTTGTCACTGGGCGGGTGAAGTTGTCCCCTTTGTCACCTTTCAATCTTAGCCTCCTTTTTTTTCCTTTTCCCCAAGATTTTTGGTGTGTGTGTATGTGCAGATACGAGTGTGCATGTGTGCATACATGTGCATTAATCCTAGCAACTGGAAAACAGGGGAGATGTCTTTCTATGGTAATTATCATTCCCTATTCATATCTACCTGATCCTCTAGTGAAAAAGAAAAATATTACTAGATCCAAATGGAAGATCTCTGAACTATTTAATATTCACAAAGAAACAAATCATATTATGGAAAAGAAATAAAAGGACTCTGAACTAGTAGAAAGTCAATGGACTATGCATCTATGATGATTAGTGGTGGGCAGCAGGAGGGGACATTTCATCATTGAAGCCATTACAAATTCAATGTATCAATTTTTAAAGCTCACACTGAATTAATGGAAATTTTGTAAACATAATTGCTAGCTGTTTCTAACTTACTGAAAAGAAATAGGGAGGAGAAAATCATTTGGAAAGGAATCGAATAATAGTCATCAGGAACAATTAAAACTCACTTGGGACATTCCCCATAATGACTACAGCCATCATGTTTCCTGATACATTGGTTTGGTTTCAGCTATTAGATTAGCATTATGGACTAACTTCCCCTAGAGATAATATGAACTATTGGTTCAGACCCCCTGGAACTAAAAAATATAGATCATTTTCTAATAACGTCGGATCTATCTTGTATTTTTGCTGACATGGTTAACCAGTAACCCAAACATATAGCTTTCAAGACTTTCTGTGGCATTGGGAGTTAATAATTGTGTCTAGATTGTGCACAGAGTAAGCAAGACAAATAAATAGTATATTCTTTCCTAAAATAATATCTATAATTTTTACTGAGATTAGACTTCTAACAAGCCTGTCTGAAGTATAATCTATATCTGCTTTTTCCTTTGTTAAACTCAACAACAACAAAATTTGGACCTACCAGGACTTTATATTGTTTGCAAAGCACAACATAATAAAAAGTTCTCAATAACATACTACAAAGTACTTAAGAAAACAATAATTAAAATGGCTTTAATAAAATGTAAGTATTAATTATCTTCAAGATCCTGTGTCATTTTATTCATAGTACTTATTAGGTATAATCATTTATAATTGTAAATAAGATACCAGAATATAGTCGTTTTGGCAATATTCAGCTTATTTTTATCCAATGCAACTCATTGGGATTAACTGAGAAAATGTCTATCATCTAAACAGAAGCTAAATGGGAAGAAATATGCTTTTGCAAGATACCTAGGTTGATAAAAGACTTAGCCTTGGTCCCAATCAACCACCTTTGGAGAGGATAAATTACAGGTCAGCTGTAGTTGGGATTTTTCTATATGTAATTGCTCCAAGTTCATATACATTCTTTTCTCGAAATTTATAAATTCCCGAATTAAAATATAATAATCTTATGGCCCCACACTTATATGTGCAGATGTGAGAAAATTACATGAAATAAAAAGTGGACTGAAAGGTCTTCAAATCGATTAATATGGGTGAACTACCATGCAATTTAGGAACATTATCATGAACTAGCAAAATGTTGCATAATCAAAGCAGGATCTCAACATGCTGGATTTTATCTGCATGCACAGTTTTTTTTCTGGGTCCTAATTCACTTCTTTAGAAGTGAAACTCAATTCTATACATATATCCAATTTGCATCCCTACATCAATGTTAACAAAAAGTAGGATTAACATGCTGTTTCTACCTCGTCTGAAGCACCTCAGTTTTCCTCACCATTATTTGTGAAGCCATAATAAAATTATACTTTTCATAAACTTAATTTCTATTTTAAATTGTTCCATATGGTAGCTTCTCGTTATATATGCACATATGTGCACATATATGTGTATATACACATATATATCTGTTATTCCCCCCCTGAATGAAAAGATGGGGGTTATATGCTCTTATGAAAGTATATAATTTCCTCTTGTAGATTTTTTAAGAATTTAAATGACATTTGTACAAGTTTCTAAAAAATGTCCTATCAAAATGTAAGTAAAATAGATATTTGAAGATGTTACAATTCTAGAATGTTAGAACTGTCGGTAGTAGGTATATAAGAAAATGAATATAGAAAATACTTAAATGATTACACAGTGTGTCTTCCACAAAAGTGTGACAAAAAAATTATACTGTTTTTCAGCACCGCATAAATTTTTGCACAAGAAACACTGTCAATGTAAATAATTATGTTAGTGCAGCAAAACTATAAGAGAATCTGAACTATATTCATGATCAAAATCACCCTGGCAAGGTACCACAGGAGAGATTCTGCATGATATACTTCTGGGTGAAGGACTTTTACACATCCAAAATGGAAAGATACTCTCGATACTAAAAATAAGAAGTCCATGTGGTTCTTGAACTGCTGTGCTAAGTACACTAGAAATCAGTTTCAACGACTATAAATCAGAACAAGAATCAATACATGAGTAAAAAGGAGTTTCTGCTCTCCTCCTGATGTGTTAGAGCTCTTTGTAACTGTTCACAGATAATGTGGTGGGGAATTACCAATGGGGGATACTATTTTAAAACTTAAAATCCCTAGGTCAGGAGTTGCCACTCTGCTGAGATATGATGGAGACATCATTACTAGTCCTTATTTCTGAAAATTGTACATAAAAAAATCACAGCTTTAAATGTAAGTGTGTTTGATTATCTGCACTGGGAGAGAGATATCATCTTGGTTAACTGAATGTCTTAACAAAATTTCTCTAAAATATGTATTTACTGAACTAGTCAGTCTGGTTCATCTGCAACCAGTTGTCTAAGTTGAATTCATTCTTTAACCTTCGTAGGTCACCTTTTCCTTCTTGATAAGTGGATAATGATCTACAGGGATTATTTCATGAAACTGAAGAATTACATATAGAAAATAATTTCTTAAAGCCCTGCTTACGTGTAAGTACATGAGTTTGAAGCATTATTTGCTTAAATGTTAATTGTTAAAATATGAGATGTTATTTGCTGATCAGTGGAATTTTTAACTGAAGGGAAGAAAGAAAAATTACTTCAATGTAAACACCAGATGACTGAGAGAATGCTAAGGTCATTAACAAGGTAGAACCTTTGGAAGTTGGAGTTGGACTGGGAGAGGTTTAGTGTTCAGTGGTGATTGGAGAGTTGTGCAAGACAACTGCCTAGAAAAGTCAGATTGGTAAGAAAGACAGTGGGAGAGTGTAGATTAGAAATACACATTTCATAATAAAGGAATTTAGTAATAAAAAGTCAAAACCAAGAATCTGAGCAACAACTATGTTTAAGATAAAGATTTATAGGAGGCTGAAAAAATTAATTTGGTGTTAGTGAAGAACAAGAGTTTCGAGTTGGGAAAGAGAAAATAGTATTACAAATACAATGGAGGCTGGGCTCAGAGATTCAGCCTGTAATCCCAACACTTTGGGAGACTGAGGTATGTGGATTGGCTGAGCCCATGGGTTCTAGACCAGCCTGGGCAACCTGGCAAGATCTCGACTCTACAAAAAAAAAAAAAAAAAAAGCCAGTCATGGTAGCCTGAGCCTGGATGACAGACTCAAAAAAAAAAATTGCAATGGAAAAGTTTTCAAGGAGAATATAAGTTAGAGGGTTAAGATACCATTGGTGGTTTTTAAGAAAGCTGTTTTAGTGGTGTGGAAAAACAGACAAATGTGTATGTTTTCGTGTGTGTATTTAGCATGAGGAATCTATGAGAAAGAAGGAATATGTTTTTAGAAATAATCAATGATTATGTATTTTAAATACTAAATATTAGTTCTACATAAAAGTATGTGAGCACCCCTAGCTGTCAGTCATTGACTAATAAGGGCAGACCAAAGCCTGACTCCTTACCTAGAGGAAAGGAATCTCTGTGGTATGATTTGCAGACCAGAGGAGTCCCTGGCTCTTACCAGCACTCCCCTAACACTTATGCGTCAGGCCAAGACTGTTTTCCCTTCCCTACTCTGTTTTCCTCACACTTCTGCAAGTATTTTATGATTTATCCTCCATAAATCTTTGGTGCCCAAAAGAAACCAGCAAACAAATGATAAGCAGTTAACACAATTGAAACGGCCCAATGAAGCATCTGTTTAAAGTCAGTAGAGTGAATTGTTTGTAACTAACACTATTGTCTTAAAAGTCTTACATACGTGATTTTTCATGGTAAATGGGGAATCACTTCATTTTGCTTATTGCAAATAGCAAAAATAAAGAATTTTCTTAAGAAGAGTTTAGAATCAGTTACAATGGAATATGCCTGCTGAAAATTTCAAGTATAATATTAGTTACAGTAATATAGCATAATAAAGACCAAAAATAGAGTCAAATGATGTGAGATCAGATTCTACCACTTGCTAGCCATGAGGGTATCTGAAAAAAGGAGATAGCAATAATACTTCTTCATGTTATTTGTAGTTACTATTATTATTATTAATAAAAGAATTTAGGGACGACAACATAAATTAAAGCATGTAAAGTTCTCAAAACAATGCCAGGAATAGGAAGTAATAAATATTTTTACTTCATTTGTCAAGAATAATTGTAAAAGACTTTGAAATGGGTTAAAAAAAGATTGATGAGTGTCCTGGCCAGTTCATCCCTTTGCTTTCTTTTAGCCTTTCTCTTTGAACTGTTTTACAACTTTGTAAATTATAGAAAACTACAAATCATGCAAAATATTCTTGTGTGGTAGAAAACACCTGACATTGTCCTGCAGATATTGACTATTTTACAAATATGCATAAATTTATCTCAGCATTCCTGTCTGCCTGTATATACATAATTTTTTAGATTTTTTTCCAGCAAGTTGGAGTGTCTTACTTGTTTTCTCATTAACAAATGGATTATAAAATCATTGACAAGGGTCATTTTATATTTGTATGAGTGTCATGATTTGAGAGTTTTACAATTTTATATTTGACATATTATTTCAAATAAATCTGATGCTGATTAGAGGGGAAAACATATTATGAGAAAAATTAATGTAATTTTGGAATATGGTAGAAGCAGGTGGTATGGCTTATTGGAGACAGCATTGGGAGTCCTCAGAAATCATCATGATAACAACACTGAGCTCTCAAACCAAAGGTAATCAGGTTACATTTTTTTCACTATTTAAAAAAGATGGGGAAGCAAATATAGAATTTTTTAAGTCAATCATGGTTAAATATTTTATTTTAGGTTTAGTTATCTAGAATATTTAATTATGTAGACTATCTCATTTCCTGACAAAACTACATATGTAAAACGTTATCTACAAAAATATAAAAGCTTTTTTTTCCCTCCTCCTGCTCTGTCACAGTAATTTAAGATGATTCCCTGGCCATGGTTATAATTCTGGAATTGAAAGCAGCAAACCATCAGTTGTTTCCATCCCACTCTTTTTTCACAGGCAGCTGAAACATTCATAAAACTACCACATTGAGTTTCTAATTCATTGTATGATATCTCATTTTAGCTTCTAAAAACTGACATTTTTCATACACAATTTAAAACCAAATTACAAAAAAATGTTTAAATATATTTGTTTTAAGAGATATGTTTTACTTTTCCTTACAATATGGCCCTATGTTTAAAAATACTAATATAATAAAACCAGGAAACTAGAGCTCAATAATTTGGAGGTCATCATAATTCAGGAAGGGAGGGAATAAATTAGCATTTATCCTTATGTATCTATTCATTTCAGTAAATTATTTACTGAAAGTATATTTAATGCAAACTAGTTCAAAATGTCTGTTTTATTCATTAAAGAGAATAAAATATTTCTGGGGTTTATGCAATTGTTTATGCACAATCCTCATGACAATAGCAGGTAATTGTTACTAATTTAAGACATCTACTTTTAAGTTAAGTAATCTGAAGTTTAGTGTACACTAAGCATAATTTAGTTTCTTTTTGCAGCAATATTTTATAATTCAAAGTAATATTTCTTATAAATAAGCAAAAATATTGGATGTTTCTTTCTTTATGGAATAGAAAAATGTTTTTACCCTAAAATATCTGAACTCCACTTCATTCGTACAAATTTATTTAATCATATTGAATTGCCAGTTTTGTAGCAAATACTCACTATCTGATTTTTCTTTTCTGCTATTCTTTTATTGCAAGAAGCAATTTAGTGATACCCTCCCAGTCATATGAAATGTTATACGTCAACATGGTGGAATCAGGCTGCAAGTCAAGGTGGGGAGTTTTGCCAACTACTTTTCTCCAACTCTCATAATACAGAAAAGCTATATTACAGAGTTGCACCTTCATGCCAAGTTTCTGGCATGCAATTATATAAGTAGAAGTAAAACTAAAACTTTCTGGAACACTAGTGTTTAACCAACATAAAATTCAGTATTTTCCAAATGGTCAGTAATCGCATAGGTATTTTTAAAAGTAGATTAACTGGTTACATTCTGGCATCAATGTTTTCAAGAGTTCTCTAATCTTGAATGACTTGGAATTGTCCAAAGACTCTATGGAGCGGTCAAACTCAACAGCTCTGACTTTCTAAGTACAGAAAGAAAGAGAGAGAGAAAGAGAGAGAGAGAGAGAGAGAGAGAGAGAGAATGCAGAAAGAGAGACAGAAAGTCGGATAGATAATGATAGAAACTCCTGCTTATGGTAAGACACTAGTAAGATAATGTAGACTTTTTATTGAATTATAAAATGATCCCCTAAACAGAAGCTTGTTTTTTATTACCGTCTAATCAAACATTATGCAAACTTGCTGTCAGTTAAGCATTCTTAACCTCTTACAGGCAACAGTAATCCATTTGAAGAAATACTGCAAAAAACAGAGTAGAGCTGCTTCTGGCAGTCTTGAAGAGAGAAGATTTCTAAACTATGAACTGGGAATTCAAGGTGAAAGAGAAGCCTGCACTACTGCTAACAAACTTGCTCTATGGTTTTGGGTTACTGGTTTCATTCAGATATTTCTTCATTCTTTTTGCCTTTTCACCAATAATGCTTTAGTCACTGGTTTTATTTAAATTTGATGAGATTTAGTATATTTTTATGAGTAAGCAAAATAATACCTCCTTTTTTCAACTTCACATGTAAAGATAATGTTTTTCACTACACAAATAACATTTAGAACCATCAGGGAGGAAGATGTTGTCTTTCAAAATGTAAATTAAGTAAAATTAGATCTTTTAAGAAGTTTTGAGCTTTTTTAATGTTAAACTACCATTAAGAAAGTTTCCTTAAATTCTATAAAGACATTTTCACTTCCTTCCACCAAATAGCTAAAGACATGATCATAGAAAATGCAAGCAGTAGTAAGTAGACTTTTGTAAATGTGATGTTAATTCTGGGATGTTGTCTTCTGACCTTTTACAGGTCATGTCTGGAAAGCAGAAATCTCATTTTGCCCCAGCAAAATGCTTTATTCATGACTTTGAAAATGCCAAGATCAAAAGAGGGTAGATGTAATTCAATTCAATTTGTTCAAGTGGACAGAAAAGATGTTCTTCTATTTAAATGACAAGGACATTTGATCCAGAAAAGCTGTAATACTCTCTTCAGGAGAGAGTGCATACCTCACTTTATGAATTTTGTTTTGAAAATATGCTGATCAGCTTATTAATAAACCAAAAGAACAATCTAAAAATGAGGCAATGAACAAACCTTGTATTGTGTTCTTTATCAATAGCCAATGGCATAAAGAACTCTCTTATGGGATTCGGATCCACCAAAAACCTTGGGTGAGGTTGGAAGGATATCACTTCTCAACCTCTGTAAGATAATTTACATAGCTCCAATTAATCTAACCAGCTTATTTATCAAAAGTCAGAGGTCTGTCCTCACTAGCATGCCTTAGGGACCAGACTGTAAGTTTCCTGTACAAGAATTTCCTAACAAATATCTATACTATTTATATTTTGCCAATGCCTAGGGCAAATCTTACAGTCTTCCTTGCTCATAGATCAGTTGCTTTAGTTGTATACACCCTATTTGGTTATGTGATGAGGAAACAAAGCAAAGACACTAAGGAAGCTTGAAAATAAAAATTAAATTATGAGGTCTGGGAGAGTGTAATTTCATTAGAATAAGACATTTTGGGGAATGTGGGGTTTAATGCAAATGTAGAACTCAAAAGAAAATATGGATGCTCCATGGCAGCTTGCCTGAAATTTGGTACATTACCAGCTCACTAATTAGCCTCTTAAGTGTTAGCACCTGGCCAACTGGGCTCAGTGGCTCAGCCTGTAATCCCAGCACTTTGGGAGGCCGAGGTAAGTGGATTGCCTGGGTCTGCGAGTTCGAGACCATCCCGGGCAACTCATCTCTACAATAAAAAATTAGCCCAGTGTGGTGGCTTTTTCTTGTAGTTCCAGCTACTTGGAAGGTTGAGGTGGAAGGATCACCTGAACCCAGCAGGTCAACACTGGGGTGGCCGTGAGTGTGCCACTGTGCTCCAACCTGGGCAACAGGCCAACAGAGTGACACTCCAAATCAAAAAAAAAAAAAAAAAGTGATAGCACCTGAACTTTTAGCTTTATTGAATGGAGGGGGAAGTTCCATAAAGCGGGGCAGGGTTCTCACCCTCATCTGCACATCAGTGTCACCTGGAGAGCTTTCATAATATGTGTAAGTTGGGATCTCTTTCCAATCAAATCCAGGTCCTTGGGACCCCAATCACAAATACTATATAACTGTCACTACAGGAGATTCTAACACACAAACAGGGCTGCAATTGACTGATTTGGAAGGAAATATAGGATTTGTAAAGTGGAAAAGTAAATTTAGGGCATACAACAATTCAAGAAGTAGAAATGCAAATGCATTCTGTGTTAGGACTTGCCTGACGTACTGAATTCTGGGTGTCACTCTGTGAATATCAGTTCTGAATACCTCTAAATGTGGCATTTTCTGGTGGCTATTACAGCTATTTTATGCAGTCCCCTTTTCTCTTCTGCCAATCAGATCCTGTTAGAGCAACAACCAACCACTTTCCTCTCCTAACACTGACCAACTGAAATCCTCTTCTCAAGAAAGCAGGCTACAGTGGTACTTTCAAATAAAAACATATACCACAGGTAAAGACCTGGTAAATCATTTCTTTGGAGCTGCAGAATCTATGAGATTTGATTAACTGAAATCTTATCTCTTATTTTGTTGACTTCATCCTTAAAAATAGGAAGCTAGGTTTCAAGGTAGGTATGTGACTGGCAGGGATACTCTAATGGCCTGTGCAAGCAATGGATGTTATACTCTCTGGGGTAAAGGAACACCTTTTATAGTAATGTGATTCGCAATGAGTGATCAATGGAGAGAGAGACAAAGTAGCATGGCTTTATTCTCTCCTTGTCTATTTCTCAAGTGACAGAGAACGGACAGTAAACTGCTGTTGTAAAAAGTGGTTTTTGTCCACTCCACTTGTTTGTTACCAAAAAAATCAGGTACACACATTGGCAACCTCAAGAGAATCAACCACATAGAGCTCATAATGATGGTGATGGTTGTGTACAATTATAGTATATCCAAGAAACACAGAGAACTGTATTTTTGGATGCCTGCACAGAAAATCTCTCAAGTTCATATATACCATTTATAGCCCACCTATAAATCTGTCATATGTTGCCCTTTCATGAGTGTCATGTGAATTCAGACTCAGTGACAGAAGACTCCAAAACTTGAACAACACTAGTTTACTGATAGTAAGTAACTAATTTTAAAGTTGGGATGAGGTTTTTATGGTATACAATCATTGTATAGTAAGAGGACACACATATAGTTAAACTCAGTTCCAGACTAGAAACAAGTATTCTTGCATGCTTCTTCAAGGAGACAAACATACAGAGAACGTCAGCAAAAGAAATAAATGTAACTATTTTGGATTATTCAAATTAAATGTAGATATCAGAAACACCGAGGTGGAGAACTTGACTTAGGCTAGATGACTGCTTATACCCTAAATGCAAACCTTAATCTCAGCCCTCATGACACTTCAGAAGAAAATTATGTTCAAGAAAGAGTAGGAAGAGGAAAAAGGCTGAGGAGCTGTTCCTGTGTCACTTTTGGGGGGTTGTAGAGAGGAAAAAAGTATACTTGGTGATAACTTTATTTATTAAATATTTTTATTTTGAAATAACTGTAGATTCCATATAGTTGTAAGAAATAATACAAAGAGGTCCCTTGTACCCTTTACTCAGATTTCTCCAAATTAAATCTTGCAAAATTATGTCATAACCAGGATATTAACACTGATACAATCCACCAATGTAGTCATGTGTGTATGTGTATGTGGGTATGTGTATTTAGCTTTGTATAATTTATCACATCAGGAGGGCCATATATCTACAAACATGGTCAAGAAAAAAAGTAGTTTCATCACCACAAGGATCCTTAATTTGCTCCTTTGTAATCTCACCCATCTCCCTCCTCTCCAAACCCCCATTTCTAATTACTGGCAATCTCTAATCAATCTGTTCTCTATTTCTAAGTTTTGCCATTTTAGAATCTTACATAAATGGATGTATGCAACATGTAGCTCTTTGAGACTGAATTTTTTCATGAAGCAGAATTCCCTTGAAATTCAGCCAAGTTGTTGGATGTATTAGTAGTTTGTTACTTTATACTGCTGAGTGTATTTTATGGTATATACGTAGCAGTTTGTTTAACCATTTATCTATTGAAGGGCATTCAGGATGATTCCAGATTTTTGGCTATTGCATTTAAAGCTGCTATCAACATTTTTCTACAGATTTTATGTGAGCAGAATTTTCATTTTTCTGGGATAAATGCCCAGGAGCACAATTACTGGGTCAGAGTTGCATGTTTAGTTTTAAAGAAACTCCCAACTGTTTTCTAGAGTAGCTGTATCATTTCACAGTCCCACCAGTAATGTATTAGTGACCCAGTTTGTCTACATCATCACTTCTGTTTGATGCTGTCACTATTTTTTTATTTTAGTCATTTTTTATTTTAGTCATGGTGATGTCTCGCTATAGTTTTAATTTGTATTTCCCAAGTGGCTAAGGAGGTGAAATATCTTTTTATGTACTCATTCCCATTTGTATGTCCTCTTTAGTGTGATGTCTTTTGCCCATTTTCTAATTAGATGGTTTCTTTTTTGAGTTGTGAGAATTCTTTGCATATTCTAGTTATTAGCCTTTTGTCAGATATATGAGTTACTAACATTTTTTTTCCAGTGTTTAGCTTGTCTTTTTATCCTTTTGACAGAGTTTTGCGTAGGACAAAAGTTTTTTATTTTGATGAAGTCAAAATTATCACTTTTTCCAATTATAATTCATGTTTTTGGTATCAAGTCTAAGATCTAAAGACTTTGAACTATTTCCAGATCCCAAGACTTTATCTCATTTTTTTCTAAAAGTTTTATGGTTTTATGTTTTACATGTAAGTCTGTGATCCATTTAAGTTATTTTGTTTTTCAGAAGGTGTGAGGTTTAAGTACAGATTAACATTTTAATTTATGGATGTCATTCCAGTACCAATTGTTTAAATGATTATCTTTTTTTCATTAAAGAGGTTTCACATCTTTGTCAAAAATCAGTTAAGCTTATTTATGTTTATTTATTTCTAGGTTCTTTATTTTATTCTACAGTAGGGTGACTATACTCATCAATAAATAAAGCCTAGTAAAAATGCTTACCAACTTCATCTCTCTGTTGGAATTAAGAAGAAATAAATAAAAATTAAGGGGCCTTGAATGCCATTGTCTGGTAGAAATCTCCTGGTAGTATGTGTTTTTCTTTTACTAAGCATTGTCTCAACACACAAGTGTAACTAAGCAAATGACAACCCCTCTTTCCCATTGACATAAGCAAGATTGGTGAAATAACAAATTCTATTTTACATTCATATGATCATTTCCTAATACAGACCCCTGCTTCTCTGTATTCCCTGAGTCTTATTAGGAATCAGTTTATTCCCTTAGTGAATGCTTCCAGAAGCTTATGACTTGTCACAGGTTAGAGCATTAAATAGTTCCTATTCTCTTCCCATCCTCATTTATTACTGGGCTCTGCTATATTGTATAAACTCAATTACCAGATCACCTATACAGTCCAGACAGCTTAGCAGTATAACTGAAATTATATGAGGCAGCAACACCAAATACCCTACCATGAGCAATTCTATATACATAGATGATAACCAGATAGATGACAGGCAGATAGCTAGATGATAAATAGATACAAAATCTAATAGTAAATGTAACTTCAGGGAAGCCTCATGCAAAATCTTAAACAGTACAAAAGTCCCTCTGTCTCTTTCTCTTTTTCAGTGTTTTTATATCAATTCAGCAACTTGATTGATCTGCCTTGCCTCCCATGCTCACCCACTGGACCAATCTCTGCTGATAATGCAAGGGGTTCAATTACTGACCAGACTCAAGATGTGTATTGAGACTGTCAAATCTACAAGAAACACAGGGATTTCAGTACAGAAACCTGAACTGGGAGATGATTCAGGAGGTAAAAATAAGAAGTGGCCACCCAGCTGGGCTCGGTGGTTCAGCCTATAATCCTGTGCTTTGGGAGGCTGAGGTGAGTGGATTGCCTGAGCCCGCGGGTTCACGACTCACCTGGGCAACTTGGCGAGACCTCATCTCTACAATAAATCAAAAATTAGCCAGGCATGGTAGCGCACACCTGTAGTTCCAGCTACTTGGAAGGTTGAGACGGAAGGATCGCCGGAGCCCAGCAGGCCGAGGCTGCGGTGACCAGGAGCGGCCACTGCACTCCAGTCTGGGTGACAGAGTGAGACTCCAAATCAAAAAAAAAAAAGAAGTGGCCACCCTTCTAAGATAGATGAGAGGTCAAACTAGCTCACTGTCCCAATTCCACCCAAAAGAACCTCACACGTGTCTATGTTGAGTTGCTTCTTCAGCACTTATGTGTTGGCTGCCTTAGATTAGGATTATTATAGCTTCTCCAGCATCTCCAAAGATAGACTCAACCAATGGGAAAGTTACCATGCCTTTCATGTTTTCAAAGCTCCAGAAAGTTAATCTTTATCACACAACTCGGTTACACACAACATGCAAAATTAGAAAACAGAAACAAACGTCCAGAATTCAATATAGTCATGGTATTGACTTTCAGTCCATTCAGTTCCCTTACATGATGATATTTCCCTGCACACAAACAATATTCTAGCAACCAAACCATACCACAGAGACTCACTGTGTTCTTTCTGTTCTCCTTTCTAGATAGTTCCTTTGGAATTAAGAGCATGTTCCAGATTTTGGTCCTTATACTAAGGGTGGTTATAAGTGATAACATCATTTTTAACATAGGTATCCTCACCACTCCTCCCATCCCCAAGTAACCCTCTAGCTGCTGTACTAAGAGGAATTTGAAGGAAGAAATACAGTTCTCCCTTGATATACAAAAGAGATTAGTTCCAAGACCAATCAAGAATACCAAAGCCCTTAAATGCTCAAGTCCTATGTGTGTGTGTGTGTGTGTGTGTATTTATATATATATGAAAAAAGAGATTATATATACAGAAGATTATATATATATACACATATATAAAAAATATATATACTGGCATAGATTAGTAATTGCATGTAGACTATGCACATCCTCCCAAATACAGTACTTTCAATCATCTCTAGATTACTTATAATACCCAATACAATATAAATGCTATATAAATAATTGTTATAGTGTATTATTTTTATTTGTATTATTTTCTATTGTCATTATTTTAAATATATTTTCATATTGTTTAATATTTTAATACTTTCTAATTGCATTTGGTTGAATCTGCAGATGTAGAAACCCGAGATATGAAAGGACAGTTTTCCAGGAATCTGAAAGACCAGTCAAGAAATTATGGCAAAAGTTCCAGCAAGAAACAACGGAAGCTTGAATGGGGACACTACCAGATTAGATGGAAAGAAGTTATAATATTCATAAAATTTTAAAATACAAAATCAGTGAGGATAGCTTAGGCAATCAGACACTGGTAAGAGTCACTCTTCTGAATTTTAAATATAATGGACTGATCTCCTTTCTGCTAACCTGTCGACAACCAGGATCGATCCCTAGGAAGTCTGCAAATCCCCAGAGCCTGAAGCTATTCTTGTATCCCATTCTCTCTTAACTCTGAACTCTCCCTCACATGTCAACTCCTATAGTTTTCCTCAATCCTTAACCTTGCACTTACCCTAACATAAAACAGAGTCCCATTTCCTTACTTTTTCCAAAACTCCAACCTGCCTGACATCTATATTAATGAATATTGGAAGTTAAGGAGGATGCAAAGAGGAAACATAATGCATCTACACACTATTTTAAAAATGCAGCAGAGCTACTCGCTTTAAAATGAAACACTTTTTCCTTTTAAAGTTCTGGAGGTATGAAAAATTTTTCATTGTTTGATATTTATCACTAGATCTCCTGCCTGCTATCATTGTTATTTGTTATTTTATTTCTTTCCCAACCATCCACATTGTCTTATCTTCCCCAAAAGGCTTATTTGCTTTATCTTTGTCTAACTGAATATATCCAGGTTACCACTAAAGAGCTTCAACTTCAAATCTAAATCTATCAGTAAAGATTTTTTTTTTCCTTCTTTTTTAAGAAGAACACAGCTTTTCCTTGAGTGTAATTCTGTGGCCAACTTTCAAACTAATCTCTTTTTTCTTACTACTATAGAAAATGGGGGAATTAGGATAAAATATAAGTTCTAACACTCTCACAACTGTAAGTATGTGTGGTGCCAAGAGGTAAATTATGACATTTGGTTTCCCACATACTAAGGGAAAATTTTACTTACCTCTGACTGTGAAACAATTCTGTATTCTTACAAATTACAGAAACTTGCCACCACGGCACCTAAAGTCCTCAAGTTTGCTTTGATTTTTCTTCCTTTTCCTTGGTGTCAACTCTGTATTTAAATTGCATTTAAATCAATTTACTGTCCATTTCTCTTTTGACCCTGCGTTTGTGGCATCCTGACATGGGTGTCTCGAGTTCTTAACTGGGAACTCTAGCAAAGTTCAGTCAAAATGTCCTTGATGTTATGCTGCTTCCCTCAAATCTCACTTCTACTCAGAATTTGGCTTTTTCTGGGACTTGCATAAATCTTGACTTATTAAACAGTAGCAGAAATATTCTCTCTACTGCATTTTTTTCTGCAGCAGATGGATATGTCTCTATATCCTCCAGGTTTTTATATCTACTTCCTTTCTTATATTACTTTCAAGAAGATCTTAGCTGAGCTTTATAAAGTTCAACCTGCTTCTTCAATTAGATCCCATTTCTCTTCTGCATTTGTGAAGCTAAACTCTTACTGGATAAAAGTATCATCTTTTTTCTTTTTCTTTTTGTCCCCCCACATTTTCTATTTTTACTGCAAAGTAAAACTTGTTTTTTTTTTTTTTGGTTATTCAGTTAATATTACTACTTGTGTTCTTTCCATTTCTTTCCCAAACCCTCAGCAGTTCTCTCTCCACATGCAGGGCAATCAATTCTAGTTGTTACAATAGACAAGCCCTGAAATCTCTACCACTACAAAAGTTCACTAATTGTTCACATCATGGCCTGAGTCTGGGTGAGTGGCCACTGACAATGCTGTAACAGTGCCATCTGGACCACACAGCCTCTAAGTCACTATGGCAGGAAAAGAGAGGACTGGAACACTTCATGGTATGGCTTTAAGGGCCAGAGATAGAAGTTGTTGACAGAACTTTCTACTAGCTGGAAAGTAATCACATGACCTCTAACTTCAAGCAAGTCTGGAATAGATGAACAAACACATGCATGTATAGCTAGGATATATGATACACACTAATGGCCTCTGTTACATGTTATAAATTCTCAATTCTCTCTACTCTCATATTTTCTTTCCTCTATCTCAGAGCAACAATGATTGGACACTTACACCGTGGCTGGTTAGATTTGAGATGTGCAATAGTTGTAAAATATGTACTGAGTTTCAAATGTTTAGGGTAAAAAATGCAGAATATCTCAAATAATTTTTATATTGATATGTTGAAGTGAAAAATTTTGGATATTTGATTAAGTAAAATATGTTACAAAAAATAATTCTGCTTCTTATTGTTTGCTTTTTATTCACTATGACTACCAGAAAATTTTAAATTCCATGTACAGCTAATATTATGTCTCTATTGGATAATGCAACTCTAGAGATATGGTGCTCCAGACATAAGTCTTTCTTTAATTGTGTTTAATTATGGCTTTGAAATTAGTTCCCTAAGCTTTTTTTAAACAAACAGCCCTATTAAAAAGTGGGCAAAAGGTACGAACAGATACTTCTTAAAAGAAGACATACAAGCATCTAACAAATACATGAAAAAATACTCAGCTTCACTAGTCATCAAAGAAATGCAAATTAAAACCACACTGAGATACCACCTAACTCTAGTAAGGATGGCCATCATCAATAACTCAAAAAACAATAGTTGCTGGAGAGGATGCAAAGAAAAGGGAACACTTCTAAACTGTTGGTGGGATTGTAAACTAGTACAACCTCTGTGGAAAACAGTGTGGCGATTTCTAAAAGATCCAAAAATCAACCTTCCATATGACCCAGCAATCCCCATTCTGGGACTATACCCGGAAGAACTCAAATCACTCTATGGAAAAGATTCCTGAACATGCATGTTTATTGTAGCATTATTCACAATAGCAAAAACATGGAACCAGCCATACTGCCCATCAAAAGTGGCCTGGATTTTTTTTAAATGTGATATATACATGATTGAATATTATGCAGCCATAAAGAAGGACAAAATTATGAACTTTGCAGCAACTTGAATGGACTTAGATTCTATAATACTCAGTTACCTATCACAGAAACAAAGAATTGAATACCACACGTTCTCACTCATAAGCAGACCTTGAATTATTATCATAATATTATAAAAGGAATTGGCAGCAGTGGTAAACTGCTGGGGGTGGGGGTACACTTCAGCAATAAGGATGTCTAATCTCAAACAAGGTGAAGTGGGGACCAAAGTGAGGCCCAAACTTTACCTGTACAATGACCATTTGTATACCTAACCCTGAATTATATCCCACATTTTTAAAATCAAATTTTTTAAAAAAGAAATTGAAATTTGTTCCTTAAGTTTCTTTTTTTTTACCTTGAACTCAAGAAAATGATATATCTTCTTTTAATAAATATCCTCATTCTTACAGATTTTTTTCATTGATGATTATCTTTCCCTTACTATAAGTAAATCCATTATCTAGATTTTGAAATTCATCAGGAAAAGGACTTATCCAAAAAACATACAATAGCCACCTCAAGAGCAAGTTGTGGAACTGATTCTAAGATCTCATAGACAAATCAATTGAGTCCCAAGAAAGTGCTAGATACTAGATAAAATTGAGATCAGTACCCTAAGGAACATAACTTAAAGCAGCTGATCCAATATCACTTATACTGCTTTGGCACTAATAATCTGAATAATTAAATGGTTCACACATTATTAAAACATGGCATATGTTGAGTAATGCCTCCCCTTGAAGCTGAAAGATACTCCATTACCTTTGCTTCTTAAGCAGAAACCTACCCTGGCTGCTAAGGTGAACCCTTTTATTAAGATTACTATCAGAGTCTGCTCATAAGAAGTAGAGGGTCATCAACCTGCAGAGCCAGTTGACTAATCCTCGCTTTCTTTATGTAGTACTTGCTCCTCGGCTGCTAGTTCCCTTGGTAAATGTGCTGGGCCTGCTGAAATACAGCAAATACTATAAATCAGGGTGAGATTTTGATGGATTAAGACGTTATTATGTCCAGGGCATTCGGCAATAGTCAATTCCTGCCCCAGATTGTGGCCATGACTCTAAAAAATCCCAAAGGAGATACGCACACAGAAAATAATTTTTAAAAATGTTTTGTAATCTTTTTTCTCTGAATTTCTATATTTACAATGCAGAATCTGGCAAAGGAGACTGTATTTAAATGGCTAAAGCTGGAGGTCTAAGAGGTCTCCTTCCACACCTAAACCCAAACCCTGCTCTTGGAGTTGAAAAAGTCCATGTAAGTATCAGTATATGCATCAGTCTTTTTAGTAAATAATTTAGGCTTTGCATACTGTGTGCCTTGCAACTATATAACTCTCTTGTTGTAGCTCAAAAGCATCTATAAACCATATACATTCCAGTAAAAATGTATATACAAAAGTAGTATCTGGCCATCAGGCTGTAATTGGCTTACCCCTGAACTAGAGAAGACTGGTGGAAAAGGTGAGAGAGATAGGTGGGAGTCAGAGCAAGAAGAGCCTAGAAGGTCACAGTACATAAGCTATCTACTGCTGTCACAAACCACCCCATCTCTCCCTATCTTAAATCAACAACTATTTCTTTGCATACCAACTCTGAAATTTTGACAGGATTTTGTGGGGATAGCTTCTGTCTGCTCCACTTGCCGTTGACTGGAGTGACCCAACTGGGTCTAGGGATTCTAAATGGTTTCACTCTCCCATCTGGTAGCTCAGCCGAGATAGTAGAAGAGCCAGGGGTTAGTTGGGCCTTTTCTTCTCTCCCTTATTATATCATCTTAGCCACCAAGTCCAGTCTGTCTTCACATGGTCTTTCTCTGCAGTAAGGTAGTTGGACATCTTTGGTGACTGGTTTTACATTGTACAAAGCCTCCTAAGGCCCAAACCTAGAATAGGCACAATATCATTTCGGTCACATTTTATAGATTAAAGGCAAGTCACAGGGATAGTCCGGATTCAAGCACATTCATGCTCTGCATAACAATATTTCGGTGATATACAACAATGGGACCATATACAACAGTGGTCCCACAAGAAAGTTATAGTGAAACTGAAAAACTCCTGTCACCTAGTGACGTCTTGATGATCCTGACCCTGTATAGGCCTAGGCCAATGTGATTGTGTCTCATTTTTTAACAAAAATATTTAAAAAGTAAAATAAAAATAAATTAGCAGAAAAATCTTATAGAATAAGGATGTAAAGGAAGAACAATTTTTGTGCAGCTGCACAGTGTGTTTGTATTTTCAGCTATGTGTTACTACAAAAAAAGGCAAAAGTTAAGAAAAGTCAAAGTGGATCACATTGCCAGCGCCTGAGGCAAGCCGCCGCTGCTGCAGTTGCTGAGGCAACCATTCCACATCACACCACCTGTGCCTGAGGCAAGCCGCCGCAGCCACTGCTGCCACCATGGAGGCAGCCATTCCACATCGCACTGTCAGTGCTTGAGGCGAGCCACAGCCGCCGCTGCTGCAGAGGCAGCCATTACACATCACACGGCCTGTGCCTGAGGCGATCCATGACTTCAGACCTTGAAGCCTCTGCGAGCAAGATCTGCTGAGTTCTACTACCACCATGATGTCCTGCCAGGCCGTGGGTCTCCCCTGGTATGCCTTGAGGTAACGTCTCCCTCCCCTTAGGAGCAGGTGAGCAGCTGAGATAAAGACCATTTGGAGTGATGGGATAGCAGCACCTGCTGGCGATTCAAGGTAACAACACCAAAACGGGAAAAACAAACTAGAAAAACAGACACAGGCCAGATTTGAGTGGTGATCTGAGGATGATCTGAACTGTCCATCACAGCAGGCCAGGGACAACTGACCCTAACTGTGAACAAACTAACCAGCCTGAAAAGACAGCTAGAAATCAGAGCTGAAAGGACATTCGACTTAAATGAAAAGTCTCAGAGTGTGCTTGATAGGTTCTGTTAGTCTACTGACTTGATTCTATTCCTTCTGTTTTGTTCCCCCCCTTTTATTTCTCCTTCTTTTCCCTTCTTTTCTTTTCTATTCTCTGTAAACCCAATCCTTGTATAGAGGAATAGCACACCAATAAGGAGGTTGGTAAGCTTATAAGTTAGCAACATTATATGTTTTAGTTTTTTTTTGTATGGGAGTTGGTTAGTTTGTAGCCACGGTCTATTGTTTTTATATGTTTCAATTTTTTGTCTCTCTCTCCATTTGTTGATACACTCGTCTGTTTTCACCCTTACTCCTCCCTCTCTCTACCCCCTTCTTCCCCCCACTGTCTACTCCATTCTCTTCCCTCTGTTAACCTCATTTTATTTCAGAGAGTAAACCTATAACCCCACTGCACGGACAAATTCCAAGGCAGTGGGAAGTGAGTTTCAAATTATCCATACACCTGTCACCGGATACCAGGACCTGCAGATAGATTTTGAACCACAGCTCCCCCTTAAGTAAATATCAAAACTGTGAAAAGGACCACCCCTAGCCTACGGTGCAACTCCAGAATTGAACAAAGTAAGAGGACATAAATAAAGAAGAATAGGAGATTGAACAAACAGAAGTAAAAACAACCCCTCCTCTCCTGAATAACAGAATTAAAGAAGATGGTGATGTGGAGGGAAGGAAAAAGTAGGGAGGGGGAAAAAAACGCACAAATGAGGAAAAACCAAAAGAAGAATGTAGGTCTCACACAGATCCCTGGGAAGACAGACACTGAGAAAACACAAACAATGAAGAGCCCCCAGAATGACTAGTCACATGAAACAAACCCAGACATCAAGACATTACTAGAGAGAATTTTAAAAATTGAGGAAAGACAAGAGGAAAACCTGAAGGAGCTGATACCAGAAAAAACAGCAGTAAAGAATATGGTAATGGAAGTAAATAACAAACTAATAAGCATGGAAAGCAGAATTAGCAGGCAGAAGAAAGAATCTCAGAGCTCGAAGACCAAAACACAGAACTAACCCAAACTGTCAAAAGCATAGAAAAGAAGCTCAAAAAGACAGAACAAAACCTTCAAGAGATGAATGACCACTTCAAGAGACCGAACCTAAGAGTTATTGGTCTTCCTGAGGCAG
>NW_007245764.1:588738-603428 GCF_000164805.1 Carlito syrichta
GGAAATTGAAATCTTTCCCAGATATCCAATCGCTAAGAACCTACGCTGCCACCAGACTACCTCTACAAGAAACATTGAAGAAAGTATTGAACACAGAAGAAAAGGAAAAAGGAACAACAACACTCTTCACAAGAGTACAGGCAAAAGATTAAAAACACACATGAGCCAACTCCAGAGCCAAAAGAAAGACAACACACAAACAGGAAGAACAACAACTCTGTAAGAACATTATGATAGGGATCAACTCTCACATTTCAATAATTAGCTTGAATGTGAACAGACTAAACGCACCACTGAAAAGACATAGAATGACAAAATGGATAAAATATCACCAAGCTACAATTTACTGCCTTCAAGAGACTCACCTCACTAGAAAGGACACTCACAAACCCAAAGTAAGAGGATGGAAAACAAATTTTCAGGTGAACGGAACACAAAAGAAAGGAGGAGTTGCAATCTTAATCTCAGGCAAAATACCCTTTAGGCTATCAAAAATCAAAAAAGATACAGAAGGCCACTACATAATGATAAGAGCTTCAATCCATCAACAAGAAATATCCATCCTAAACATATATGCACCCAACATAGGAGCACCAACTTTCATAAAGCAGCTTCTAGGTAACCTAAAAAAAGATATCATCTCCAACACCATCATAGCTGGGGACTTCAATACTCCACTCACACCGTTAGACAGATCACCAAGACAAAAAAATCAGCAACGAGATCCACCTCAATGTGACTCTTGACCAAATGGACTTAATTGATGCCTACAGAACACTCCATCCAAAGACCACAGAATATACATTCTACTCATCACCACATGGAATGTACTCTAAGATCAACCACATACTTGGCCATAAATCAAGTATAAGCAAATTTAAAAGGACCAAAATTTTACCATGTACCTTCTCAGACCAAAGTGGAATAAAAATAAACATTGACACCAACAAGGTCTCCCCAAAGCCCACAAAGACATGGACACTAAACAGCATGATGCTAAACAACTCCTGATTCAACAATGAAATCAAAACAGAGATTAAAAGACACCTGGAAACAAATGAAAATGAAGAAACATCTTACCAAAATCTCTGGGATGCCATGAAAGCTGTAGTAAGAGGAGAATTTACACCCTACAAACGCACATGAAGAAAATGGAAGGATCACAAATTAATAGCCTAGCAAGCCACCTAAGGAAGTTTGAAAAGCAAGACCACCAAAACTCTAATTTCAGCAGAAGAATTCAGATCACCAAAATAAAAGCCCAAATCCAGGACATAGAAGACAAAAAGATAATACAAAAAATCAATGAAACAAAAAACTGATTCTTTGAAAGGATAAACAAGATCGATCGTCCCTTAGCTAGACTGACCAAGAAAAAGAGAGAAAAAGCCCAAATAAACACAATCAGAAACACAAAAGATGATGTCACATCTGACCCTGAAGAAATACAAAAGATCATTAGAGACTAACACGTATACTTGTATGGAAACAAACTTGAAAACCTTAAGGAAATGGAGGACTTTCTGACATCACACAACCTGCCTAGGCTGAAACAAGAAGAAATTGAGACCCTAAATAGATCAATAACAATCAAGGAAATTGACTACATGATAAGAAAACTACCTACAAAAATTCTGCTAGAAAGTCCAGATGACTTTCCAGCAGAATTTTACAAGACATTTAAGGAGGAGCTGATACCCATCCTACTGAAGGTATTCCAGGTGATTGAGAAAGATAGAATTCTCCCTAAATCATTTTACAAAGCTAACATCACATTGATACCCAAGCCAGGTAAAGACCCAACAAAGAAAGAGAACTACAGGCCAATATCTTTGATGAACATAGATGCTAAAATCCTCAACAAGATCCTAGCAAACTGGATTCAACAACACATCTCAAAAATCATCCATCATGACCAAGTAGGCTTCATAACCTGGGATGCAAGGCTGGTTCAACATTCGTAAAACCATAAATGTAATTAAATACATCAACAGATGTCAAAACAAAAACCACATGATTATATCATTAGATGCAGAAAAAGCTTTTGATAAAATCCAGCACACCTTCTTGATAAAAACTCTCGAACATCTAGGCATACGGGAACATACCTCAAAATAGTAAAAGCCATCTATGAGAAACCCACAACCAGCATACTCCTAAAAGAACAAAAATTGGAACCATTTCCCCTGAAAACTGGAACCAGATAAAGATGCTCACTCTCACCCCTCCTGTTCAATATAGTATTGGAAGTCCTGGCTAGAGCAACCAGACAAGAGAAGGCAATCAGGGATATCCAAATAGGAAAAGAGGAAGTCAAGTTATCTCTCTTTGCAGATGATATGATTGTGTACCTTTAAAATCTAAGAGAATCTGTCAAAAACCTCCTTACACTAATTAAGGACTTTGGCAAAGTCTCAGGATATAAAATAAATGTACAAAAGACAATCACATTTCTTTACACCAATAATAAACACACAGAAACCCAAATAAAAAGCACAATTCCATTCACAATAGCCACAAAAAAAATGAAATACCTTGGCATCTTCCTAACCAGAGACATGAAAGACCTTTACAATGAAAACTACAAAACACTGCTCAAAGAAATCAAAGATGACACAAACAAGTGGAAAAATATCCCATGCTCATGGATTGGAAGAATCAACATTGTAAAGATGTCCATCTTACTGAAGGCAATCTACAGGTTTCATGCAATACTCATCAAATTACCAGAAACATTCTTATCAGAGCTAGAAAAAACAATACAGGAATTCATATGGGAACACAAATGACCAAGAATAGCCAGAACAATCCTCAGAAAAAAAAAAAAAAAAAAAAAGCAGGATGTATCACATTACCAGACTTCAAACTATAAAGCTACAATAATCAAAACAGCTTGGTATTGGTACAGGAACAGGCATATAGACCAATGGAATAGAATTGAGATTCCAGAAGCTAAATCTCAATTTCTCAATCAACCGATCTTCGACAAAACCTCCACCACCTATCGCTGGGGAGAGGAGAACCTATTCAGTAAACGGTGCTGGGAAAACTGGATGACCACATGCAGAAGATTCAAACAAGACCCCTGTCTATCCCCATACACAAAAATTAACTTTAAATGAATCAGAGACCTAAATGTAAAACCTCAAACCATAAGAACCTTAGAAAATGCAGGACACACCCTTAGGGAAATTCGAA
This sequence comes from Carlito syrichta, assembly GCF_000164805.1. Taxonomy (NCBI): domain Eukaryota; kingdom Metazoa; phylum Chordata; class Mammalia; order Primates; family Tarsiidae; genus Carlito; species Carlito syrichta. The sequence continues at coordinate 591,937 of NW_007245764.1, forward strand.
CTGGTATCCAATTCCTGAACAAAACCCAAAACCCACAGGCCATAAGAGATAAGATCGAAAGTTGGGACCTCATTAAACTGACAAGCTTCTGCAAAGCCAAAGAAACCATCAAGAGAGCAGGGAGACAGCCCACAGACGGGGAAAAAGTATTTGCCAACTCCAGGTCCGACAAAGGCTTAACATCTTGTATCTATAAGGAACTCAAACGTGCTGAGAGGAAAAAAACAAAAAACCCCATTATAAAGTGGGCAAAAGATATGAACAGACACTTCTCAAAGGAAGACATCTGAGCAGTCAACAGACACATGAAGAAATGTTCAACTTCACTAATCGTCAGGGAGATGCAAATCAAAACCACACTGAGATGCCACCTAACTCCAGTCAGAATGGCAATTATCAATAACTCAAGAAATAACAGTTGCTGGAGAGGGTGTGGTGAAAAGGGAACACTCCTAACTGTTGGTGGGAGTGCAAACTAGTGCAACCTCTGTGGAAAACAGTGTGGCAATACCTAAAAACTCTAAATATCAACCTCCAGTATGACCCCGCAATCCTCCTACTGGGAATATACCCTGAAGAACTCAAATCACTCTATCAAAAAGATACCTGCACATGTATGTTTATCGCAGCATTGTTCTCAATAGCAAGAACCTGGAACCAACCATGCTGCCCATCAAAAGAGGACTGGGTAAAAAATGTGGTACATATACACGATGGAATACTACGCAGCCATAAAAAAGAACAAAATCATGAACTTCACAGCAACCTGGATGGAACTAGAGTCAATAATACTGATTATCTCTCACAGAAAAAAAGATCTGAGTATCACATGGTCTCCCTCATATTGCGGACCTTGAACATCCATTGTAATACTCTAAAAAAAGGACTGGCAGTCGTGGGAAACTATGGGGGGAGGAGAAGAGAGGTGGGATTAATGGTAGTCAATATCTGTCTGGGGACGGGGAGACACCCCTTATCAATGAGGGTGCCTGAACGAAGCATTTTTGTATACCTAACCCTTAACTGTACCCCACAATATCAAAATAAAAAATATTGACATAAAAAAAAGAAGTCAAAGTGTATAAGATATTTTTTAAGTCACAGCAAGCTAGGGTTAACTTGCTATTGAAGAAGAAATGTTTTAATAAATTTAGTGTAGCCTAATTGGACAGTATTTATAAATCCTGAAGTAGTGTACAGTGATATCCTAGGCCTTCAAGTTCACTCACTACCCAACTCACCAGAGCAACTTCTGGTCCTGCAAGTTCCATCCATGGTAAGTGCCCTATATAGATATAGTATTTTTCTTTTCGTGGGGCAACTTTCGTATGTTTAGATATTATAGATATAAAATACTTAGCATTGTGTTACAATTGCTTAAAATATTTAGTACAGCAACATGTTGTATAGGTTTGTAGCCTAACAGCAATAAGCTTACCATATGGCCTAGGTGTGTCATAGTCTATATCATCTAGGTTTGTGTAAGTGTACTCTACAATGCTCACACAAAGATGAAACTGCTTATTAATGCATTTTCAGAACATATCCCTGTTGTTAAGCAACATATGACTGTATAAGGTAAACAAATGCCACCTCTTGATGAAAACAATTTTTAACAGCCTTATTTGCAGACCATTCTTGACATTCAGCAAAGAGTTTAGATTTTATTCTTCCTTAGTGAATTTAGGAGTTATTTTCTCCTACAAAGAATTGACATGGTCTAATCACAGTTTTGAAAAAAATGGATGAGGAAAGAGAAGTGTCTTAGTAAGTTATTCTTATAGTGATCTTTTTACTATGCCTTGGCAAGTTCAATAGGAACACAGGCAGAAACCTATGAGAACCTGAAATCTAATGATGAAGCAATGAGTCTCACAGAATTTGGCCTGAAATTCTCCAGTTGACAAAGGGCCAGTCTCACACATGGTCTGTATAAGATGCATCTAGGTGGACAACCCCATCAGGTCCCCTCCTACTGTGGGACCTTTTCTGTCCTCTCAATAAATTCTGCTTTCCAAAAAAAAAAAAAAAAAAGATGCATCTAGGGTATTAAGGCTGAGGACTTGATTCTTCCATTCACTGTCTTACTCAATTGTATTCCGTAATTATGGACTGTATACATGACCCTAGCTAGTTATCTCATATGTACTAATTTATTCACAAAGTGGATAAACTTGGCATGAAACACTAATTAGTTTGACTCATAGCCATCATATCCACTAGAAAAACCACCAAAGCCCATGTTCTACTAACAAGTCATTAAAAATAAAATGATCCTATAATATACAAGCTTTTAAGCTATCATGTTTATCTATGCCAACATTAAAGTAACAGGTATATCAGAACCAAAATGTAAATTGTCATCCTTATAAAACACCCATAAATACAAAAATCTGTTGCAAACAGTATTAGATCTCTCAGTTATTTTATATAAACTTTGATATTCAGTCACTCATCCATTTTCTATTTTTTAATTTTTAAAGTTTTTTAAAAATTACTGATATTGCATTATAAACACTCTATATATTCACTGATATTCCTCTGTTGGAAGTATAAATGTCAATTTGACTTCAGTCCATTTTTAACTATACTATATATTCACTGATTTCCACTGTTGGAAGTATAAATGTCAATTTGACTTCAGTCTATTTTTAACTATATTATGAACCTATTTATTTATTTATTTGTCTATAAACAAAAACACATGCTTCAAGGGTAATTTACAGTGAACAATAAAGAGACTTAATCTCAATAGTAGGTGTGCTTTCTAAAATAAAAATTACCGGCATCAGTCATCAAATAATTAGAAGAGTCAATAACAATAATGGAAAGTATGTGATGGCTTTATTTCTCTGTCATTGAAAATAAGGCAAAAAAAATGTACTCTAAGAAAATGATTTGAGAATAGTCTAAAAGCCAAAACTAGCTAATCATATATTTTTCCCTAGGTAGTAGAAGTAATAATACAATTTCTTTTCTGTCATAGTATCAGGAGAATAGAATAAATGTGTTTCAAGCATCACCTGAAAGAGAAAATAGGAACAATTTTAAAACATTCTCATTAAATTTAGCATGATTTCATTGTCCTTCAGCAAAACACATTTCCTATCAAGGAACTCTATTTCACTATTCTCTTGAAACTGGTTTGAAGAGGAAAGCACGAACAGCTTGAATAATTTCCAGTCAGCTATATATATATATATATATATATATATATATTTTTTTTTTTTTTTTTTAACGATTGCTTTTCAGGCTACTCCATCAAAGTAGACTTGGCCTTACCTAAAATTTAGAGTGCAGGTATTATGCTTATGAATTGAACTATAATCAGCAATGCACAATTTTTGAGAGAACCATATTAAACTTTTTTGTAAAAGAAACGATTTTTTGTAATGCAAATGAGTGACAAAAGAGTGACTCTTGGTTTATTTACTTTGAACTTGGGGAACGATAGAGAAACAGAAGCCTTAGGTAGAAGGAACTCATGGAAGGCTGTGAAGAAAGGGAATGACAAAGGAAAGGGGGGTGGGGTGGCCATAGGGGTTATAGGAGTGGGGAATCAGGACACCACAGTGATTGAAGGAGTGTTTGCTATGGACTTCACAGCTCCTATTAAACCCTGGGATCCTGTACATTCATGCTAGGAGAGTTGCAAGCAGAACCAATGCAATTATTTTTACTCTCTGATTCACAAACAACATCTCTTCATTGTCCTGGTTTAAGCTTTTTTGTCAGTTCCAAGAAAAGAAGATGAAGAAATAATAGAAAGAAGTTCAAAGGGAAAGATTAAAAAAAATTGTCATGGGCTGTGCTATTGTTTGAATGTTTGCCCACTTTAACAGTCACATTGAATTTAATTGCCAATGTAATGGTTTTGGTAGGTGAGGCCTCTAAGAGGTGATTAGGCCACAAAGGCTCCAACAACATGGATGGGTTTAATGATAAAGGACTTTTAGGAATGGGATCTCTGGCCTCTTCAGCTCTTTGAACATGTGAGGAACAGCATTCTTCCTTTCTGGAGGGTGCAGTCTAGGAAGAAAACAACAGGCCCTCACCAGACATGAAATCTTTCACCACCTTAATCTTGGACTTCCCAAAACTTTGAGAAATAAATTTCTATTATTTATAAATTATCCAGTCTACAGTATTCTTTTATAGTAGTACAAAATGGACTACGACACTGTTTCACACTTTTGGCTGAATGAAGACTTTGTATAATGAAGTGCACTCTAATTTTCAAAGACCTTAGCTCTTATTAGCACCACAGATAAGTATGAGGTATTCCCAGCAGAAGGCAGCATCACACACAATGGCAGTGTGAGGTTGAACACCAGAGACCATAAGAAGAAGTGCCTTTGCCCAACCTCCATGCAGCTCATGGGAGAGGAAGAAGATGGTGCAAAGGAAGCAAGCAGGATTTGCTCATCAGTATATCCAGCAGTACATATATTGACCAAAAATAGTTGAGTGGTTATTTTAAAGAGTAGTACAATGTATAATATATCAGATGGCAATTGATGTGTTTTTATCATCTAGCACATTTCTCTCTTAACAAATAGCAATATGATTTCCTTTAGGGAATGATATTCTCCCTTATTGTGTGTTGTCTTGTTTATGTAGTAAACTGTGATGGCCTCCCACTGAAAAAACCAAGGAAAAGCCTAGGGACTTTGACAGATTGTACCTCTTCCTGCCTAATAAGACCATGATGCAGAAGCATGATGCGAGCAACAGCAATTGATGTCTCTCCATGCCTCATTGAAATTTAAAGATAAATTTAAAGAAAAACAGAAGATAATAATAAAGAATAGAAGAAATAGGGGGAATTAATTTCTCCAGTGAAGGTGGTAGAGTTATGATGTCAAATGGTTTCTATAGAGAGATCTGTTTAATTTACAATTACTAATTTCTATTTTCAATTAATATTCTTCTTTTCCTTTACTCCTGTGTGTTTCTGTATGTCCACCAATAACTTAACAGAGATAGGTTCTACTATTTATAGCATGACTGTGCAAATAAAATATTATAAATTTTAAAAAGTGAAATAATGGTTATAATTGTCACATCTTTAGAAAACCAATGCAATACACAACATCCTACTTTAGGCAATATAGTGTTATTAAAAATTGGATTTTCAATAGATCATTGCTCTATCAGGTCAACAGTTTCTGGGTAGTATACTATGTGATAGGATCATGGTCATGTGTCAGAGTTGTCAAATGAGTGTCACAGACATGCCTTTGCTGTAGACTGAGTTATTGGACCTGAGATGACAGTATGCAGTATTCTGTGTCAAAGACGACCAGTGGGGCTAATACTAGAAGCCCTCAAATAACGGTGCTGGTCCTGAAAGCAAGAAAGACACACTCATACCAGGAATATGTATTATTTCCTGTCAAGATACTTATTGCCCATTCCAAAACGAAAGCAGTCTAGTGTAATCATCTTGTCACAAAGTAGTTGGCTTGTCTCTTTGAAAGATGATGCCATATCAGGATTGTTACATGTCGAGCTGTCTATCTGTTGAACTTTTAATAGAGCCAACCAAGAAATCCGTTTTGATTTCCATCAGTAGACTCTGAGTCTGAAAACTGACTCAAGTCAAAAATTGAACAAAGGATTGTGACTTTTTATTGTCTCTACTTCCTTATTATCCATCCTTGATTTCTTTCCCATACATATTGAGGAAGATTCTTGTCCCTTCATCTATTTTGCCTTAAGCAAAACTATATTCTGTTAATCATCCATGTAGTTTGCAGAAGAACCAGTCAGGTTGCCACTTTGATCTTGGCACTCATGATAATTGTACTTACTTTGTTTCTGAGAGTTAAGTGCCACCATCTGACTCTGTTGTGGGGACTACATTATATAATCAACATCATCATCATCATTATTTTAATTGGGGATCCTAGTTCTGCTAAGTATCTCCTACCCTCTCCTCTACTTATAGAAGGCAGCCAATACTAAGATTCTCACTGATCATGGTACCCTGTCACCAATGCATTCTTTTTTGGTAAATGAAGAATTTCCTGGGCCATCCCACAGAATATAGTTGATTTTCTGCCCTTCAATAATATATCCACTTTATTATGTCCACTCTCTGAACCTTGTATTTCCTCCTCCATCGCAGTTCTGTCATTTCTTCTTCAATAGGTGCAAGTCTTCATTTTCTCCAAGCATCCAAAAGCCAACGTAGTAGTATGATTACATTGTTTTCTAGGCTCCTTGCCAGGGTGTAAAATTCTGTATCAGAGAGTGCTCCCCATATTAATAAATAATTTTTTTAAAAAAATCCTGCATGATATTCTGCCTCCCCCACCCACCACCATGATCCAGTATCCTCAGGATCCTGTTTCATACATATGTTCCTGGTTCCCACTTTTATCTTTGACTAGGTCCTACAGCAACTCTTTCAGAAAATGGCCCTTTCCCTCCAATATACTGGAATACACTGGTTAGGTTATCTTGTGACAGTGTTAGTGATTAGTCTGGCATCCAGAGGAGAGGTGGAGACACATTTTGACCTGCAAGGCTGCATCTCCTGTATCTTCAAGCAGATGGGAAGTAGAAACCTTTAACTGGCAGCAGTGGGTCATTTGTGCAGATACAGTGAATGTAGGCATAGCTGGGGGTTTCAAGGTTCTACTATCAGTTCAGGTGCTCCCATTTTGATTTTCAGCTTCCAGACTTTCCCAACCATGACTCTGACCTTGGCAATGGCACATTTGCTAAGGATGAGAATTCAACCCTCTCTGGAGCTCTGCTGTTCTCCTAATTATATTCGGGCCTAATCCTCAGCTTTTTCTGTCCTCCAGCTGCAAAGCTTGGGACTCTTTTTATGTGCTGCCAAATAAGCCCTCTGATTTTCACATTTTACCTTAAATTGTTGATTAATTGTCATCAGTCTTATTGTCTTTGTCCATTGCATCAATAGTACTCTGATTCTATTGTCGCTATAAATTGCTACTTCCTCAAACCTCTCTAACCTATAAGATATTGCAGCAGTCAATGCATTACCTTCCCCAGCATGCCATTCCAGTTCATCCCCAGGGACAGCTTTAACAATTGTTCTGTTACAGCCTGTCAGAGTTTATCAGTGCTTCACCGATCAGTTGAAGCGAACATATTGCCAGCTGGCCAGGGGTGACAGCTCCAGATTCCTGGTTTTGAATCTGCTTCCTAGAACTATCCTTCCCATCAGATATATGTCTGAGTTCCCAAGACATAGGGCTCTGAGACCAAGATTTGCATGCAGAACATTTACTGGAGAGTGCTTGCAGGAAAAACACCTATACAGGAATGAAGGAAACAGAGTTGGGCAGAGGATGGAGTTGAATGCAGCACCTTTGCCAAAGGGCTTCTGCTGATCTCACAGCAGGTACTCTGGCCAGGCTGACCTTTCAGAGTTGTCCAAGATTGAGGCAAGGGTTGGGTCTCTGCATCCCTACCTTAACTGGTCATAAATGTAGGCTACCCTGGGGATGGGGTATAATCTTTAAGTAGCTTGCTCAGTTCAAGATTTTCCAAAGCTAGTGGCTCCATCTTGAAGGATGATTTGGGAGTCATCAAAGCATCTCCTACACTTGTACACATCACACTGAGTGACAGCAGTTAAAAATAGAAAACTTTAGAGTTAAAAATATATATATTGGTTCTGTCAATGACAAGACAAATGACTGAACAAGAAATTTAACTTGTCTGGACTTTGGTTTTCTCCCTCGTGAAAAGAAGATACTTATTTTTTTAAATCAACATTATCCTGGTTACTTTCACATAATTATTTTTTCAGATATATTGCAGATTTACTTATCAAAGTCACACTGGTGTAAAAATTTTAATAGTATATTAAATGAAATTAAAATAAATGTATGGAGTAATTTGGAGGATAATTTTGTCTTTTCTATTCTGGATTATTGAATTTTTCTTTCTCTTCATTTCCTCCATCTGCCTCTCTCTCTTCCCCTGTCCCTCGCTTCCTCATGTGAACTGTCACTCTTGCTCTCTCTCTTTTATATCTTGTCTTAGTCCTGGCTGCTATAGCAAAGTACCATAGAATGAATATAATCAACAGATATTTATTTCTTGGAGTTCTGGAGGCTGAAAATCTGAGATCAGAATGCCAGGAAGGTCAAGTTCTGATGAAGGTACTCTTTTGGATAGCTTACTTCCTTATATCTTCAAATGGTGGAGAGAGGATGAGAGCTTTCTGGAGTTCCTTTTATAAAACACTAATCCCATTTATGAGGACTCTGCCTTAATGACCTAATCACTTCCCAAAAACTCAGCCTCCTAATACTGTCACATTGTTTAAAATTTCAACATCTGAATAGGGGGAGAGGAGACAAACACTCAGGCCACTACAAATAGATGTCAGTCAAATTTTGGTATTACAATAGGATTTCTAAAGATTTCTTTAAATTTAAAACTTTAATTTTTAATTTGCCAACATGGTAAGCCTCTATGTTTGGATGAGACAAATAATTTGTTTACATTTTATGGGAAAAAAATTTAATTATCTAATTAATAATTAGTGATACTTCATTTTTGTAAATGTATTAGCATGACACCAATGCAATATTTTCTTATATCTAAAACCTTCATCCAAACTTATATTTAAATCCTTCTGACTTCTAATTACATTTCACTTTTATTTTTTTCACTATACTATTTAAAGATTGAATTTTTGAAGATTTTTGTTTGATTTATTTCAAGAACAAGCATTTTACTTATTTGTAAATTCATTTTCTGTATTTTCAATTCTATAATTCATTATTTTTAATTATATTTTATGATTCCTTTAATTTTTCACCCCACCCATTAAGTTAAGTTATGGTTTAATTATGTTAATATTTTTCTTAATTAATAATAAAATCACAAATTTTCCTCAGACTTTAGTTTAATGCTCTATTTTGAGGTTTATTATTGTCATTTTTATTAGTTATTTACCATTTTGTTTGACTGCTTGATTTTCAAATGACTAGGACTTTTTAAGTATTTTAAACTTTTATTACATTAGTTTAAACTTTATCACATTTTGTTACAGGCTTATAAAATTTCTAAATTTTAAAATAAGCTGAAGTTTCTTATGATAAAATATAATCTAGTTTTAAAATATTATAAGGTTATATAGAATTATGGCCTCGTCTTCAAGATATGTATCCACCAAATATAATATGTATGATATATAAATTTTGTATCAAATTCTTGTATTCATTTTTTCCAACATTTTTTCCATTCACCAGAGAGTGATAAAATAAAATCCTTTGTGTTTCAACTCTGTCTTCATTTATGTCTTATTATTCCTTATTTGGCACAAAAAATTATGATTTATTTATTTGTCTTGTGCTTAACACAAATTAGTTTTTAAACAGATGGCTTAACTTATTTATTATGATAATCAGCATATTTATCATTACTACAAATTTATTCTTTCTATGTTTCCTTAACCTCTGCATTTTTTAACATTTCCCTTTGTATATCAGTTTCCTAATATGACCTCCTATGCAGCAAAAAGCATAGCTTACATTAATCTTTTATTTTATACAGAGAATTTGAAGTTAAACAATATTATTCTTCTATTGATAAATACATTTAGATTCTTCAAATTAGATGTTCTGATCAATAAGAAAATGAATCCCAATTTATTGACTCCCTCCAGTGAAAATAAAAACATCTTTGCATGTTTTAATTCCTTCTATTCCATCTCCTCACATATAACATTTTTCTGGGACCTCAAAGACAGTGGTGAAGCTTAAACATTAAAAAATTTAGAAATAACATTTATATTAAAGACCTCATAGATTTTTATATCATGATAGAGAGTTTCCAACAGACAGTAACAATGGGTCTTGTGTTAGCAAAATCTGTACATGATGATGATTGCCCTAAAATAAGAAAGTAAAGTGTTCTTATGAAAAAGTACATTTTTTAAATTAACACAAAAGCACCATATAGATGATTGGTAGCCTTGCTGAATAGAATATGATATATGTTTATTATAATTTTAATTAAATCTCTTAAAAAATTATTGCTAATATTTGCTTAAAGTTTTATATCTTCATTAGACACAAAATAAGTAAAAGCAGAGAAGATTCTGTTTCTAGCAAAGATGTAACAGGGACCTAACTTACTTTTCTACCTAAAGCAAATAAAACAAGCAACTCCTACTGGTGATCCCTGGAAGAGGGAAGCAAAGAAGGAAAACCCACACCCTAAGATTGCTCCCAGATTACGGCCTGGAGTGTTTCCACACTGAAGCACAAGAAAGGAAGCAAAGCAAAGAGCCTGATGGTCTCTGATTTGAGCAAACTGACTTGAGAATTGAATAAGGCTAATTCTTTGATAGATGACTGATTTTAGGACTAGGATTGAAAAAAGTACCAGAAAGTGAGGAAGTACTTCAAACAAAACAAAACAAAAACAGAGGTATTTAATAGGGACACAAGTGTTAGCCTAAAAAATCCTTCCAAAGAGAAAAACTGAAATTATTTGTCAACAAAAGAAGGTAGCACTGGGTTCTAACCCAAAGTATAAGATAAGTATAACTAAATCTGATATAAATAAAATAACTGAGTGAATAAATAAATGCAGGGAAAAAGTCAAATCTTCCTTACAGAAAGATTACAAATGATATAAAATTTTACATATAGTATTGTTTGTATTAAGAATTTACACATAGAAATTGAGAGACGATGGCATAGCTAGCTGGACAGTGCAAGTCTCTGAGTGAATGAGTGTATGTTCTAATTTGCGTGCATGTCTGTGTTTAAGTGGGCTGTGAGTGGCTGACTGAGTGGGGACTTGCCAGCCAGGTGAAGCAGCTGGTGCTGCAGCCACTCTGCAAGGACCCTGGCACTTCCCAGAGTGCAGAAGCTGAGCTCCACTTTCTAAATTCAGCAAAGCCTTTCCTGGGAAGAAGCTGCCAGAGTGACTACCGTTCCCACCACTGCAGTGCCAGACCAGAGGCTGGCAGCAAGGGATGTGGAGGGAGCACAGTAAGGAAGCCAGAGGCAAGTCTTGAAGAAGCAGTGGGGAGAGGCCACCCCAAACCTGGACCCGCTGACACTTCCTACAGCACCAGGCTAGGCTTCAAGGCCCTGCCACCAGGATCTGAGATCTGGAGACTGTGGTATTTGCTGGAAGAAAGCCATCTTTCCCAGCCTTGTTTGTGGTGGCAACAGCAGTATGTGGAGATACTGAGTACTCTAAAGCCTGGACAGAGAAATGTTCCAGGGTGGCCTGTGTGGAACAGCAGACCTGCATCTTAAGACCAGGGGGTGATTTCTGCATTGCTTGGCGTTGCTCTCCATGAAGACAGAGACCACTGCCCCCAGTGCACAAGCCCTGGTGGGTAATAGTGGATACAGAGCCCCAGATGATCCACTTCCTGCTTTGAGCCAGATGCTGGGCGATAGATGCATACAGTGTATCTGACTAAGAAGGAGGCTGGTAGCCAGGCTCGGTGGCTCAGCCTGTAATCCCGCGCCTTTGGG
>NW_007245764.1:603448-608692 GCF_000164805.1 Carlito syrichta
AGTGAGACTCCAACTCAAAAAAAAAAAAAAGAAGGAGGCTGGTGAGTGCCTAGATGACTCTGCCCCCCACTCCCAACCCCAGACCCTAGCAATGAGCAAAAGAGATCAGGAGGGCAAGGTAGAAGCCAGTGGCCCCATTCCCCTGCTGTGAACTAGATGCCATGGGAGTTGTGACCATGCTGGGAGAGAAAGGAAGGGCAAGTGAGCCAGGGAGATGCTGAATCAAGTAAATCCACACCCATCCCATAGGTGTTCACCAGCTATCAACTGCAAGCAACAGGGGGTGAAGATTCTAACATCCCAAGTTTCAACAGTGAAGAGGGAAATGGCAGTAACAGACCTGCAGTCTCAGAATCCACAACAAGAGAGAGCTTACCACTCTCAAAGAGATATACTAAAGCTGAGAAAGCTCTGCCAATGGGTACTTTGGGTTTGGATTTGATTTTTTTGTTTGTTTATTTGCTTTCTCTCTTTCTTGTTTTACTATTTGTCTCATTTGTTTGCTTTGTTTGTTGGTTCATTGGTTGTCTCTTTTCCTTTCTCCTTTATCTCTCTCTCTTTCTCTCTCTCTTTGTTCTTTCTCTGCTTTTGTTTTGCTTGTCTCTTTCTTCTTCTTTCCCTTTTTTCCCCTCCTTCTTCCCTCTCTTTTCTCTCTTCTACCCTGTCTTAGACTCAGGGGTCACACAAGTATACCCATTGTAAGGTCATATTATATGGAGACAGAGAGTGAGTACCAGCTGGCCCATTCACCAGATAGCATTGTGACCTGTCAGTAAGTTCAGAATCTTTACAGCCCCTCCTCCAACCCTTAGTAAGTGCTCAACATTGTAAGGAGATAGCACAATGCACCACCCCCAGTCCTATTTCATAGTTGAACAAAGCCTATTTCATAACTGAACAAAGCCACGACTCAGGGAAGGACAGAAGGTAAAGCAAATATCCAAAGTGATTGCTTCTCAGTTTCCCACTGAGCAACAAATTAAAGAGAATGATAAGAGGACTGCTACAAATGAAGAAAAACTAACAAAAAATCTCATAACCTTCAGAACCCAACAAAGAGTCAGTGACTAAAAGAGCAGCTACTAGAGCACAAACAATGGCTATCTCTAAGAGTGATTGTACCCAGAAATATGCACAGAGATCAGAAAATTATTGAATAGAATGAATAAAACTCAGAAAATACTAGGGCTAAAACTCAATGAAATTGCAAAGGAGTTAGACTCAAGAAAGCATACTTAGAAATAACAGAAATAAGGAACTTCATCCAAGAAATAAAAACTGACAAGTATGGGAAACAGAATTGACCAAGCAGAAGAAAGAATCTTCAAGCTGGAAGACCAAAATATGGAATCAACCCAATCAATTAAAATTATGGGAAAAAAACTTAAGAAGAAAGAAGAAACTCTCCAAACGATGGGCAATTTTATCAAGAAGCCAAAACTACATCTGAATGGATTAAATGCACCACTGAAAAGACATTAAATGGCAAACTGGATGGGAAAAAAAAAAAACACGACCCATCAATATGCTGCCTCCAGGAAATGCATCTCACTACAAAGTATACTCTCAGACTCAAGGGGGAAACAAATTTTGTAAGAGAACAAATCACTAAAGAAGGCAGAAGTCACAATCTTAATATTAGACAAAACAACCTTTAAGCTATCAAACATTTAAAAAGATACAGAAGAACACTGCATAGTGATAAAAGGTTCAATCCATCAACAAGGAATATCTATCCTAAACATATATGCATCCAACACAGGAGCACCAACTTTTATAAAGCAACTACTAAGTAAACTAAAAAAAAAAAAGATATTGACTCTTAACACTATCATAGCTGAACAACTCTAGATAGATCATCACGCCAATAAAATGAACAAAGAGATCCACAATCTCAACTTGATGCTTGACCAAATGGACTTAATAGATACCTGCAGAACACTCCAGTAAACAACCATGGAATATATATTCTACTCATCATCACATGGAACATACTCCAAAATTGACTACATCCATAAATCAAGCATAAAAAAATTTCATAAGATCAAAATATTGCCATGCACCTTCTCAAACCACAGTAGAATAAGACTAAATATCAACACCAACAAAATTCCCTCCAAACCAACAAAGGCATGCACACTAAACAGCATGATACTGAGCCACTCCTGGGCCAACACAGAAATCAAAAGAGAAATTAATAGATTTCTGGAAACAAATGAAAATGAAGAAACATCTCATCAAAACCTCCGGAGTGCCATGAAAACAGTTCGAAAAGGGGAATTTATACCTCTACAGACACACATCAAGAAAATAGATCTCAAGTTAACAGCCTAACAAATCACCTAAGGGAGCAGGAAATACAAAACCATCAAAACCCTAACTTCAGCAGAAGAATCCAGATCACCAAAGTAAAATCCCAAATCAGGACATAGAAGACAAAGATATCACAGAAAAAAATCAATGCAACAAAAATCTGATCCTTTGATAGGATAAACAAGATTGATGAACTGCCTAGACAGTATGACCAAGAAAAAGAGAGAAAAAGCCCAAATAAACACAATTAGAAACACAAAAGATCAAGTCACAACTGATCCTGAAAAAATGCAAAATTTAATCAGAGATTACTATACACACCTGTATTGAAAAAAACTTAAAAACATAAATGAAATGGAGAACTTTCTGACATCACACAACCTCCCAAGGTTGAAACAGAAGAAATTGAAACACTAAATAGACCAATAGCACCCCAGAAAATTGACTCTGTCATAAGAAACCTACCAAAAACAAGCAAAAAAACAAAACAAAAACCCTGGGCCAGATGGCTTTCCAATGGAATTCTACAAAACACACAAGGAGGAGCTTATACCAATCTTATTGAAAGTATTCCAGTATTATGGCAAATGTTCAGAGTCCACTTATGAATGAGAACATGTGGTACTCATTTCTTTGTTTCTGTTATAAATCATTGAGTATTATAGACTCCAAATCTATCCAAAATGCTACGAAGTCCATAATTTTGCTCTTCTTTATGACTGCTTGTATACCTAATTCTTACTTGTACCCCACATCTTTAAAATAAAATAAATTTAAAAAACCAAAACAAAACAAAAAAAGAGTATAATCCAGGCAATTGAGAAAGACAGAACTCTTCCCCAAATCATTTTTTGAAGTTAACACCACACTGATACCCAAACTTGGAAAGGCTAAAATAATCAAAACACCCTGGTATTGTCATAAGAATAGGTATACAGAGCAATGGAACAGGATAGATATTCCAGAAGCAAAACCTCAATTACTCAACCAACTCACCTTCAACAAAGTCTCCACTAAAAACCACTGTGGGGAGGAGAACCTATTTAGGAAGTAGTGCTCGGAAAACTGGCTGACTACATGTGGAAGATTGAAACAGGACCCCTACCTATCACCATACATAAAAATCAACACTAAATGGATCAAAGACCTAAATGTAAAATCTTGAACTATAGGAATCTTAGAAAATGTAGTAGACACCCTTATGGAAATTGGAATATACAGTCAATTCCTGATCAAAACCCCAGATGTCCATGCCATAAGAGATAAGAAAGACATGTGGGACCTCATCAAACTGAAAAGTTTCTGCAAAGCAAAAGAAGCCATCAAGAGAAAAGGGAGACAGCCCACAGAATGGAAAAAAATATTTGCCAACTATATATCTGACAAAAGCCTAACATCCAGGGTCTACAAGGAATTCAAACAAGTCAAAATGAAAAAAACAACCAACCCTACTAAAAAGTGAGCAAAAGATATG
Source organism: Carlito syrichta (assembly GCF_000164805.1). NCBI lineage: Eukaryota > Metazoa > Chordata > Mammalia > Primates > Tarsiidae > Carlito > Carlito syrichta. The sequence continues at coordinate 607,236 of NW_007245764.1, forward strand.
AATAGACAGTTCTCAAAAGAAGACATACAAGCAGCCAACAAATACATGGAACAAAATGCTCAGTCTCACTAATCATCAAAGAAATGCAAACTAAAACCACACTGAGATACCACCTAGCTCCAGTCAGTATGACCATCACCAATAACTCAAAAAACAACATATGCTGGAGAGGATGCAGGGAAAAGAGAACGCTTATACACTGTTGGTACAACCTCTTTGGAAAACAGTGTAGTGATTTATAAAAGATCTAAAAAGATCTAAAAATCGACCTTTTATACCACCCAGTAATCCCCCGTCTGGGAATATACTTAGAGGATCTCAAATCCTTCTATAAAAAAGATAGCTGCACACACGTTTAATGTAGCATTATTCAAAATAGCAAAAACATGGAACCAAACATGTTGCCCATCAAAAGTGAACTGGAAAAAAATGTGGTACATATACACAATAGAATATTATGTAGCCATAAGAAAGAATAAGATTATGGACTTTACAGCAACTTGGATGGATTTAAGGTCTATAATACTCAGTGATTTATCACAGAAACAAAGAACTGAATACCACATGTTCTCACTCATAAGTGGACCCTGAACATTTATCATAATACTATAAGAAAGGGATTGGCAGTAGCCAGAAACTGACCGTGGGGGGGCACATAACATCAATAAGGGTACCTGATCTCAAACCAGGTGAAGTGGGGACCAAAGGAAGGCCCAGACTTTACCTGTTTGATGACCACTTATCTACCTAATTCTGAATTGTACCCCACATCTTTAAAAAAAAAGAATTTACACATACTACGTGAGAAACTTCAGGCCACTCTTAGTACTCTGTGGTTAGAAAAGATTATGCCCATGTCCATGAGATGTTGGATGATACATAGATTTGCCAGGTTCCTTAGTTACACAAACATAATAAGCCACAAGAAAAATAAAAATTGGTATTCCCTGGGTAGCACCCCTGGGAAGACTGACAGCTCACCTGAATCAGCCCACCTCAGTGTATAAAATTAAAGAGCAGAAAAAAATAGCAGTGCTACATAATATGATGTGATATTCTTTATGCCTACTTTCTTCAGTTCAACTTGAATGTTTTGAGGTAGCAATTCTTTGTATGAACAGCTCCCTGGAACCAGCTGAGCAGGCCCTGTTGTGGTTGTCCCCCAAGAATGCCTAGGAAACTAACACCAAACTAAGAGTCAATGATTCTGCAAAATCTCTCCCATGAAAGGTGAAATAATTAGGAATACCTAAAACTACAGACAAGAATTTCTGATCATCTAGCATTTAAAAGAAGCTCTTGAGAGCTACTGCTTTTAAAAATGATTGCACCGCCTGGGCAACTTGGCAAGACCTCATCTCTACAATAAATCAAAAAAATTAGCTGGGCCTGGTAGTGCACACCTGTAGCTCCAGCTGCTTGGAAGGCTGAGGCGGAAGGATCGCCGGAGCCCAGCA
>NW_007245764.1:608721-640580 GCF_000164805.1 Carlito syrichta
GTCGAGGCTGCGGTGGCCGGGAGCAGCCACTGCACTCCAGTCTGGGCGACTGAGTGAGACTCCAACTCAAAAAAAAAAAAAAATGATTGCAAAAGGGAGCCTCCATGACCCTGAGAAGTGAACACTGAGCATGGAAGCAGTTGCTGGGAGTTTCTACCATCCCTGGTGTCTGTAAGCAATGAACAACCTCTCAGGAGCACTGGACACCTGTGGAAGCCTCCCTAAAGCATGTAATGTGACAGAGTGTGTTGCCTGCTAAGCATTTTCACATAGCACTTTAAAGGCACCTTGAATTTAATATGTCCAAAGTCATAGCCTAGTCTTAAACCAGTTAAAACCCTGCCCTCAAATTGCTGCCTTCTAGTATTCCCTACCTCAATGAATGAAAGCAAAAACTACTACCTTCCAAATTTTATCATCTCCAAACTTAGTCCTCCATCATGTTCAGTTACTCTTACATACTAGATAACACTTAATTCTACCCACTTCTCTAAACTGTCACTACTCTAATGAATGGCCATCGTATTTTTTCTGGACTACAGGTGGCAGCTATGTTTTCCTAACTGATTTTCTTGCCTTCATAAATATTAGTTATACTACAGCCAAAGGTTAGAAAATGCAAATATGATCACATCCCTTCTTAAAACCTGTCAATATCTTCCCATTGTTCTTGGAATTAAAACAAAAATGGTTAAGACCTTATGCAAAGTTTCCATGTTCCAAACTTACTATTATTTCAGATGGAGTAGTCACACCTCAACATCATTACCATCCCTTTCTAAGAACTTGCCTGTGATGAAGAGAAGAATCCAAGAACTGCATTTCTCCGACTCTGTTTCCAGGTGTAGAGTTTGTCGATGACGGGTACTCATACAAGATTCTGAAGGCAGAAGAGAGGAAAATCCACTGTTCTCTTGAGGTAGTGGCAGCAGGAAGCCTGGGAAGCCAGGGGAGTCAGAGCAACTTCTAGCGAACTCTTGAAAAGCACCTGCTTTGCTGAACGACTTTAGAGCAGCTGGATTTTCTCTTGCTCTTCTGTGGTCTTTTCCCTGATCTTCACTAGCAGCTTCCTGACTTTCTGTGGTGCCTTCTATGATCTTGACTCCTTCAGCTCTTCCAGGGGTTTCATGTGCCCCTATATTTCAGACCCACAATCTATAGAATGACGTCTATTTTCCTGACCAAATCTTGATACAAGTTTTGATCCCGAAATTGGTTACAGGGGACAAATCTGAAAGACAAGACTCTGAAATTGATTAGATTATATTTAGGGCAGTAACGACCTTATTGTGAGTGGACTGTGGATATCTTTGTCTGGTTTCCTCAGTAAGCAGACTCTGAGACAAGAATTTGCAACTGAAAGATGATCCCATGAAACACAATTAAGAAAGTGGGGAAATAAGACAGCAAGGAGAAGGAAGATAATTTAAAAGTATTAAGACTTTGCTGTGTAACTGGAGCTCAACAGTGCTGCAGTCGACAAAGTATATGATCACACAGGGTAAGCCCAGGCAAGGGATAAATACGAAGTTTCTATGTATTAACTTACCATTTATTTTTGGTTGAAGGTTGCTTCCTAAAGTCTATTTGTCTTTCCTAATATTCAGGTTGAGCATGCTCCTGAATCAGGAACAAAGAGACGTTCTCAGGCAGAAAGCCACAGGTATTCACAGTAAACAACCTACAGCTTGTAGAAGAGAACGCCTAAGAAATGTGAAAGAAGCACCAAGATATGATGCCTGTTCCAATGAGACATGGGTAGCCACTTGAATCTTTAGTTACCTGAAATCAAATGCCCACACGAGGCAATGCTGTAGAAGATAAAGTAGCTGTTGCAATAGATGTCAGTTCATATAAATGCACTGGAGAACTTGGAGAATGCAAATGACAGGTTCAAGGTTTTCAATTTCCAGTTTAAGTTACAGAGTAGAGGATCATAAAGATTGTTTGACTTCCCTAAAAGATTTCCATGCTTGTTAAACCTACATGGTGAGATTTTTGGGAACTAAAATCTGATCCTGTAAGTGGTTGAATTACAATGTGAACTGATAGTAGGGTACTTCATGTAAAGGGAAAACTGATAAGTCCCTTGATCTAAAGTTAATGCATTAGTGAAAAAAAGAGTGGGTCTTTAATAATTGGAGTGGGATATTTTAGTAAATCTAATACTTTAGCCTACTCCCAAGTTTTTCTGGGCTTCTTTTCCCAAAAATAGCATAGTTTCTTCTTCCCTCCCCTGTGTGACATTGTCAGCTTCCACTTGCTAGAAGACCGTATAATTGCCTTACCTTAGTGATTGCCTTACAGGTTCATGCTGAATCCTTACCAACTCTTATTGTTTCCAGACTCATAAGTATTCTTAAATTCTGGTGGATGCCAGGAAACCCATCACAAAATCTGACCTACAAGGATGTACCATGCATAGCAAATGAATGGCATAATTATTCCAATACACATTGGTAGATGCTTTAAGAATATATGTGGAAGTGGTTTCTGACGTTATTAAACCTAGGAGAAGGGATGGTGTTACTAGACTGAGCTGAATTTCTTATATGTAAACACTGACCAGAAATTATGGATGTAAGAGTGTTAGTTCAAACACTTGTGGGTAGCTTTAAACGTTTGCTTGGTTGGTTGACTGAAACATGAATCAGCAGTGCCCTGCACTAAGTAAAAGTGAGATACTAGAACTTTCTTGGCATGCTGTAAATGAAGGCATCTTAGAGAATAGGGAAATAAGAAAGCTAAAGTAGATTTCTCACATGCTACTACTCACCCATATTTTACGTCCTCCGAGAGAGTACATAGAATACTCTCTTCCAAAGGCTTTGAGAAATGCACTGATGAAAAGACTACTAGCATCTTGAAAGATTCTGTAGTTGCTATTTATGCAGGCCGGAGATTATAGCACGAAATGCCACCATCAAAAGAGCCTCCTGGAATTCGAAAAGGTTGATGCAATCCAGGAGAGAGAGAAATCAAGTAGTACATTTTTCCTCTTTCCTGTTTGTCTCTATAAATCTAAGGTGTGTTAAGACTGGTTAATTCAATAACCTTTATTAAGTTTCAGGATATCAAATGTGCACTGTGGCAGAGCTAGCAGAGAAATGAATCTCACCAAAGACCAAGTGGATATGAATACTGCAGGGAGTTACAGAACCAGAAAAACTCTCATAATTTTGAGCCAACAGAACTTTTGTTTAATTCTTCATGAAGTCTCAAAGACTGAAATAGATGTGCAGCCTGCAAGAGTGTTACTTGATATGCATAAGTGAAGTAATTTAGATCTCATGGTTTTGTGATTTAAATCATCGTACCTTTCACCCAATTCCCAGACCTGAGATAGAGCCTCTTAAGTGAAGGAAAAGATAAATAATGCTGGATAATTCTTTGCTTGACTGCCGAAAATATGTACTATAAATCTACCTCTACAGTCAAGGGGAAGGAAATGAAATAATGTTACAATATAGTTGTTGCCACCTTGGTGAATTTTCCAGCAACTAGTAGTCTGAGAAATGTCAAGACATTCCCACCAAGATGAAAAATAATCTTGCAAAATCTGCCATTAAGAAAGAAGCACAGTTCTTTGGCTTGTGAAGGGAATATAGAACCCCCCTGGGTATGCCATTGTTTGAATTAACCAATGAGCAACCTATAAGCCTAAAAGTTGTAAGTGGGTCTCATAACTAGAGAAGGTTCTTCATAAGACCCATTCACTATAAAACTTTGACATACCAGCCTATCTAATCTACATTAGTGTCTGAAATGAGAACAACATGTAGAAATTTTATATGAAATCTCTAAGAGACTTACATTTTAGACCTCCCTGAGGAAAGAGAGCACTAACATCCCACTAAAAATTTCAGGGCATCAGAGACATAAAGTCTGGAGCACCCAAGGCAATTAGAAAGACTTTAAACTAGAGTCCTGCCTTCCTTACAGGCAGAATATGGCCAAAGGGGAAGAGTAATATAAGTCTATTTTTTTCTCACAATATTGTAGACCTCTAGATTTCAAATCACAGTCATCAGAAATTCAGAAGGAAGACACAAGTGCACAGGAGCAAAAGAAAAAGAAAAACACAAATATACCAATAGAAGACAAATTGTTTAAGTATTTTAAGAGAGATTAGTTGCTTCTACTTTTTTTAGATGCTTAGCGAATAACTTTCAGAGATAATTCCCCCAATTTGACAAAGGGCTTTCAACTTGAAATCCTGTTCAATAAGTAAAAGTAAAGAAAATATAACAATAGACTCACAACCTCATAGTGTATAATCATGTATATAAAACCATATACATTTGTCCTACCAATCCCATCTTATATTTCTATAGTCTAAACCTGAAAATTATATTCTCTTCAAAACTGAGAACCAATTCATCAGATTAAAATTTCAGTTGCAATTTCACAAGTCTAGTAAGAAAAAAAGAAAACAAAAAAGTCCCATTCATTTTTATTATAGATGACTCTCTAAAGAACAAATTGAAATGCCTAAGCTAATAGTTTTTTTCTTCTGAATCACTGAAACTTCTAAAGTAACTAATGCTTTGATGATAGTTATTCTAAATAATGAACTTAGTCACCATCACACAAGGTTCTCATCAAGTCTTAATGATGCAGTAAGTGCATGATAATTGAACTCCAACTCATGGCAATTCAAAGTTCCTACAAGGTTTGGTTTTTATTGTTGTTTCCATTGGTCAAAGTCTACATGGTATAAATTATGGTTGGAAACAGGAGGAGAGTACAGTGCTAATGGACACGGTTGGTATAGCTTGAGAAAAAAAGCACGTGAATCAATGCAAGTTCCAGGTAGCAGCAGGGTAAGAACTCTGATAAATTAGATAGACAGAGGTCATGGATCCTGATAAAGAGGAAGACCAGTGGCATCTAAGAACTCCTCAGCAAGTTGTAGACGTTAGGACTTGAAAGAAATAGGAAAGGGAGGGGCAGAAGATTGGAGGACAAAGCCATTACAAGTAGCCAGTCAGACAAATTGATGACAGCTCAGGGACAAGACAGGCAAAAGGCACAATTCTGCACAGCAGCAGCAGCAAGGAAAATATCTGGATTTGGTGGCAGCTGTCTCTGTTCCCTTCTCATCCTTGAGAGAGCCACTCCTGAGTGGTCCCAGCTTGCAGTCTGCATGCAATGATAACAGAGAACAGCTGGCAGCATAACGAATGTGCATGTAGGGAGCAGATATAATTCTCTGGCAAGGAAGCACTTCACTAAAAAACAGAACTTCCTTGTAACGTTATCCTCAAGGTCAACATTCATGGTCCATACTACAAGCAATATCACGCTATAATGAGTATCTCTGTGCCCACTTCCAAGAACTCAATATCTCCTTGGAGGGAGTCCAAGATTGACCCAATGCTCAACTCCAACCTTTCAGATTTCATGTTACAGTTTAGTTCCATCCTATAAATATGAAATTCTCAGTGAAACCATATATAATCATATTGTAATATATGCGTGACATGAAATCTATGTTTTTCTGACACCAAAAACATGGGGATAGGGTCAATTTTAGGTTGTATATTCTTCAACTTGTGTAGTTGAACTCTAAGAAGGAAAGCATGTGTGTATTTGGAAGCACATGGAGATTATCTGAATAATTGCTTCTTTTTCACATTAGTGCATTGTTGTAACCTAGATGCAACCTTAACCTAAAGTGTGTATTTTTAGTTTGTTCTTGAAAATCTTTAAATATTTAATCTACTGTTAGAGTGGGCAAAAGCTTAACCCTTTTGATGAGAGAAGTGAGGGATTTTATATGCCTCCACTTGCCCTTCAGTTTCTTCCACTCATTAAGTCCCCATCAAATAGTGTCAGTCATGATATATGAATGCAGAATGCTAAAAACATTGCCCTTGTACAGATTCTATTCCATCATCTTTCCAACCCAAACTAACTCAAATAGATTCGGGAGAAGGAAACAGGGTGAAACAGGTGCTGAAACTTTAACAATCATGGATGTTAGTAGAAATGAAACCATGCCATGGTGCTGAGCTGAGATCCCTCAGTCATAGGCAATATACCTTTTATGCAAAAAGGTCAAATGCTTTGATCTATTGAAACTATTTTCATCTGTATACCCCTCAAGCTTCAAACTTCATATCAGAACTTGTCACTGCACCCAAAACAAGAACACTCTCTAAAATCTCACTAAACTGATTACATTTGAAGTATCAAATCACTTTTGTAATGCACAATTCAAACTAATATATTATCCTAATTTGTTTGCAGCTATCAAGACAACTGATGGATTTTCAAAACAATCACAAAGAAAATTTTGCCAAGTTTCTGACCGGAGCATGCCAACCCAGAAACAAATTTTCCAGAATTGCTCCTGAGCATTTACCCTGTACTAAATATTTAATCTAATTTATGCAAACTTCCATATGATTGCTGCTAAATCCTTACAAAAATACTGTCATGGCCCACAGTTTTACCCAATGTTTAATCAAGTGAGCCACCTGAATAGATTCTTCATAATCAATGAGGTGTATGGTATAGATTTATCTATGGCAGATAACCTTATATGACATAAGTCATAAGAAAAAAGATATAACAGGGGAGGAAGCATCTATAATTTTTTTTAATAATTCTATTTTTAGGTTGTGTATTCTTTTAAGGTATGTATAAGCTATCAGTCGTCTCTGAGATAAGATCAAACTAGGTATTATCCAAATAGCATCAGCAGCAACCCAGTCAGTAGAAGAAAGGTTTTGTAGTCTCCAGTGGCCTCACGTGCTATTTGGAAATCAGTAGAGTACTGGTTGCCTGGTTTAACTGTGGTTGCTATAGGGATGGACTCCTGAGGGTATTCCATCTGCTACAAGCGGGACAGCTTGGAAACCCCTCATAGGTCTTAAGAAGAAATGAAGCAAACAAATGACTCATCTGGTTAGGATGACTGGTTTGACTAAGTAGCTATTTTAGCATATTTCAAGCATATGCATACCATGAATCTTGGGTTAAAGTAGAAAAATCTTAAATTTCAAAATTAGTTGCAAAAACCCTCCAAATTTCAGTCAATTACTTTGAACACATGCATGTTAGCCAAGCACAATATATCGCAACTCTTTAATATTAAATTTAGCAAGTGCATTTTTATTTAAGTATTTAATCCACATTTTCCAGAACAATTAATATTAGCTTCTAAACAAAATTAAGGGCTCATTTAACAGTTTTATTTTAGGGAACACAAAAAGACCAAACTGGAATGATGAGTCCACATGAAATGTGGGGGTCTCATCCATGCTGAAAAAAAATTGATTCAGAGTTTTCTGCAACTATATTTATGTCATTGTTCCTCATTTCTAAATAGAAAGATTGATAGAACACCCTAGACATGTGTTAATATTGCTTTTATATTCATACAAAGTTCAAACTTGCAGAATTAAGTAAAATCTAATGTGGCACATTTTGAAAAAAATGAAAAGTGTCATATTTCTTAACCAAAAAGCAAATAAGTATCTTAAAGAAATATAGACTGTTTGACACTGATATTTTGAAAAATACAAATATTTGAAGATATGAGTGAGAGTGGCCACTATAGTATGTTTTTCAGAACTATTAAAATGAGGTTTGCCAACATGTTTGGTGGTAAAAGTCGAATACCTAACGACTAATGTGATTTTTTTAATAAATTAAAAATTACATGAGGTGGCTAAATTACCAGAACTATATGGATTCTTGAAGAATTTCCTAACAAAAGGGTGCATCTGATTGAAAAATGGCCTTTTACAAGTTGTCTCTTGAACATTCTAACTATTCAAACACATCACTACAGAAATTAAATATTGTAGCATTTTGTTATTCAAAACAGTACCTCCATATGTCTACCCTACCAAACCTGTTCCTACACAAAACGATCTTGTGTTTGCCCCACTTTCCTAGAGGGACGAACAGGAGTGTGGAGAAGGGTATTTACAATCCAACCTATATATTTTTTTAATCAAAGATAAGAGAGAAACCGGGCTCGGTGGCTCAGCCTGTAATCCCGCGCCTTTGGGAGGCTGAGGTGAGTGGATTGCCTGAGCCCGTGGGTTCGAGACGCGCATGCCTGTAATTCCGGCTACTTGGAAGGCTGAGGTGGAAGGATCGCCGGATCCCAGCAGGTCGAGGCTGCAGTGGCCGGGAGCGACAGAGTGAGACTTGAACTCAAAAAAAAAAGGTAAGAGAGATGACAGTTAAATTTCCATATAACACTGATCCATTCAGACAGCAGCTCACTAATCCTTGCACTGGCTTCAGGCAGCCTTGCTTCTCCTGCTGAAGCTCTCTTTGGGGTTTTCGTCTTGGCCATTGTTCTCCCTCAGCTCTTGAGTACCATCAAATTTAGCCACCATTTTTCTCATTTTCTCATCGTCTTTCCACGTTATCTGATTCCCACGGATAATAATAGTCCTATAGCATCTGTCCTACATGTTATATTTGAAGATTTTAGCCTAAGCCTTGCTTTTTATGTGCTGATAAGTAACAAATAATATATTCAAAGCATCAAGCAGAAGGGACTGCGAGATACTGTAGAACTAGGAAGAAGAGCAAGGGAGGTTCAGTCTCTCTGGTTTTTCCACCCATAACATGATTTATTCTATTTCAATCAGGATTGGTCCTTTGCTTACTTTATGTACAATGTATGATTAAAATATCAAACACAGCAATTCATAGACTGGGGTCATTTTGGAATCACTTAAGGAATATTTTCTATACAGATTTACATATATATACGCTTTACTTTTTTTTTATTCTCTGAAAATTTGCAATCCACTTATGAGTTAATGGAGCTTAACCTGTTTAATGAGGAAGAAAATCAGAAAGACAAGGCTTAGGATGAACAGGGACTGGCAAAAGATGACCACATCATTGATTTGACAGATTTACAAATGTGAAAGGAGTAGATTAACAGAAGAGAAAATAGGCTAACTAGGAAACAAATGAAGAAGAGAGTTTTATTTTATATATATATATATACACATACACACACACACATATGTATATATATCACCATCTTTTATTATTATTTTTTTTTGAGTTGGAGTCTCACTTAGTCGCCCAGATTGGAGTGCAGTGGCCGCTCCCGGCCACCGCAGCCTCCACCCGCTGGGCTCCGGCGATCCTTCTGCCTCAGCCTTCTGAGTAGCCGGAATTACAGGCATGCGCTACCATGCCCGGCTGATTTTTTGATTTATTGTAGAGATGAGGTCTCGCTGCCCAGGTGGGTCTCGAATCCGCGGGCTCAGGCAATCCACTCACCTCAGCCTCCCAAATATATCACCATCTTTAAACATCAAAATAACAAAAGAGAAACACTTTAGTAGAGGTTTGACAAACCAAAGCAGATTAAGCAGAAATTCAGATGTCACCAGGTCCTACAATCAGGGTCAAAGCTGTGTAACTAGCTGGATATAAAGAGTCCAGCAGTACAGTAAGTAAGGAAACAGTGACCAGGAAGGAGGTAAGACAGGTCACCAAGGGCCAAATCAGGAAGACTTCTCAGGTCAGTGCAATACTTTTTTGTTTTTCTTTTTTGAGTGAGAGGGGAAATTGAGAGTTTTAAGCAGAGGGAAATGATGACTAACATATTTTGAAGGGTTTTTTAAAAAATAGCTAATATTATCTATCAAAACTCCAATACATTTATCTAATGGGTTTTAGAGAAATAGCAATTGATTACTTTATTGAAATAGATATGAAATAAATGTCACAATTTGCCTATCAAGGTTCTGAAGAAATTATTTTTAAAAATATATCAGGCTGTAGACTTTCATTATCAGCCAAACTCAAACCAGTCTAGAGTTTTCTATGTTGCAAGGGTCCAGTAAGAGGGAAGCTATGGATGATCCAGGCTAATGCTTCCATTTCATATAGGAGTAAGTTGAGTCGTAAAGAAATTTGTTTGGTGACACAGAGATATCAAGGCAGAGCTCAGACAAGCTTTCAGGACTCCTTGTTCCTACCTTGTTTCTCTTTCCAAAACATTGGTATGCTTTAAATATCCTGTACACATGAGTTGGAATACATACAATGGAAACAAATTAACTTGAAAGTCAAACTAAATAATGCTTTTGAAGAAGGTTCATCAAGCAGGACCTTAAAGAGTTATATTAGAATCCGGATATTATGTAAAGGATTTTTTGTTTGTTTTAAATGGCATCTATCCATAGAAACCTAGAAGCCAAAACTTTGGCGTCTAAGCTTCTCCTGGCAATTGTGACTTTTAAATTAATATCTTATATCTTTACTTTTGAACTATCAATTAGAGATGACATTCAAGAATCTGTGTGAAAAATAATCAGCAACAAAACACACAAAAGCATTGACTAAAGGCTATATCAATACTAAAACAAAAAAAAATTTTTAAGTGAAAACAATAATGGAGCATAATGTTTGAATTATTTTATTTATTTTTTAAACATTAAAGAAAAATTATTTGAACAGTGTTATTTTATTTATTTGAATTTAAGATAAAAATATTGACTATACTGAGAAATTCATATTTAGAGCTATTTATTTAAAATCAGATGTTAAGAAATCACCAACTATATCATAATAAATAAGCATAATTTTGTATGATTTTTCTGTGAGAAAAAATGTATATTACAAGCAAAATATCAGTTGTCATGATAAACTATCATTTCCTCTTCTAAATGCATACACAGCATTTCAGCATAGGACAGCATAGATAGCATCCAATGATCAACATCAGTCAAAACTTCAAAATTATATTTAATATTTTATTGTACTTATGATTAGATATGTCAATTAATTCACTGACTATAAGAGTGTTCACAACTGATCTTGCAAATATTTAAAAACAGAAAATTTTCTCATAACATGGATTTAAAGAAAGGTCATCAAAATTTACAAAATATATTAAGCTCATAATGATGCACAGAGTATGCTTTTGTTGTTAATCTTATTTTATTTTTCTTAATCCTGAAAAAAGAAAATAGAATTATTATTGTTCATACAGTATTTAGCATTTTTCTAAACTTGAAGGTAGTGGAGAGGTCGGTGGGAATCCATTGCCTGCAGACCAAGGACCTATCAACTATAATCTTTTTTCACAGGGATGAAGTGGTTAAGCATTCTAGAATTTCCAGTTAATAGCATAACTTTAAAATTACATGGCATGAGCATTCAATATCTTTCAGTTTGTAGTCATTTATTAATTATTTTAATGTGTGTTGCCTGCCTACATAAACAGAGAAATGAAATTGCTGACAGAGACCATGGCAAAGAAGTAGAATATAATGTATTTTCTGTATCATCAGGGTTTCAAGGTTATGTTTCTGGAGTCAATTGATAGTATTTACATTCATCATTATATTATTATTACATTACTAGTATTATATAAAATAAATGCATATGGCTCTTTACAGGTCTTAAAACACTTTTACATATTGTATTAGACAGGGTTCTTCAGAGAAACAGAACCAATAAGATATATATGGATATATTTGAGGAGAAAATTTTTCTCATAACAAGAATTTTTAAAAAGTCATCAAAATCTGCAAAATGTATTAAGCTCATAATGATGCACAGAGTATGTTTTTTGGTAAATCTTATGTTATTGTTCTTAATTCTGAAAAAAGAAAATAGAATTGATATTGTTCATCTAGTATTTAGCATTTTTCTAAACTTGAGGATTGTGAAGAAGTAGGTGGGAATCCATTGGCTACAGATCTAGGACTGATCAACTATAGTCCTTTGTCACAGGGATGAAGTGATCAAGCATTATAGTAATTGGCTCAATAATATGGAGGCCCAGATGTTCCATTATATGTTGGCTGCATGCTAGAGAACTAGAAATTCAGTGATGTAATTTAGTTTTCTTTTTTTTTCCTTTTTTTTGTGAGTCAGAGTCTCACTTTGTCGCCCAGGCTGGAGAGCAGTGGCATGCTCATTTCCACCACAGCCTCCTCCCACTAGTCTCAAGTGATCCTTCGCCTCAGTCTTCCAAGTAGCTGTAACTACAGGTGCATGCCACTGTGCCCAGCTAATGTTTTGATTTACTGTAGAGACAAGGTTTCACCAAATTGCCCGGGCTGGTCTTGAAGCCCTAGACTCAGGTAATTCTCACGCCTTGGCCTCCCAAAGTCCTGGATAACAGGCTTGAGCCACTGCACCCAGCGCCAGTAATTTAGTTTTCATACGAAAACCTGAGAACTAGGAAAGCCCATGGTATAAGTACTGGTCCAGGTTCAAAAACCTATGAACCAGAAGCACCAATGTCCAAAGGCAGGATGCGGTGAACTTCCAAGCTCAAACAGAAAGAGATTTCCACTTCCTCATTCTTTTTTTTCTGTTTGGGCTTTGAAGAGATAAGATAGCAGCAACTCACACTGATGAGGGCAGATCTACTTCATTCACTCTACTGATTCAAAAACTAATTTCTTCTGCAAATACCCTCACAGACACATTCAGGAATGTTTTACCAGTTATGCGGGCATCCCTTAGCCCAGTCAAGTTGACACATACAATTAACCACTATTTATATATATTCTCTCACTTGATCCTTAAAACAATAGTTTGCAGTAGACATAAATATCTTCATTTCACACGGGAGGATACTGAAGTTGGGTAAGTAACTGGTAGAGTGAAGATATAAATTAAGGTTCATAAAACTGCCCTTTTTCTACTTGTTTGATAGGAGTTTTATGATAACTGTAATAGAGGGTGAGCTATAAGATACAGCATCAATATTTAAATAATTTATAATGATAGTTGGAAAGAGTGCACTGGAAAGCCATTTGACAAATAAAGCAGCCTCAACTAATGTATTCATTTAAAACCTTGGATAACAAGTGATTATAGTAAGGTTGCAGAATACAAGGTTAATATATGAAATACTTTCCTATATAGCAACGATAATCGATTGGAATATGAAACATAAAACACAAAGTCATTTATAATAGTACTAATACAAATGAACTACCTAGATATAAATCTAACAAAAATATACAAATTCATTTGTGGAAAACTATAAACCTGACTAAAGAAATCAAAGAGCTAAATCAATAAGAGCTTTTCTATGTTTAATTGAATGGCTCAATAGTGTTAAGATGTCAAATCTTCTGAGATTGATCTATAGATATAATGTAATCTCAATCAAAATAGTTTTATATAAGAAAAGTATTTTGCTTATATAGACAAAAGTTTATATTGTAAAGGAAAGAACTAGAATAGCCCAAACAGTACTGAAAGAAAGACACTAATAATCTTCAAGACTTACCATAAAGCTACAAAAAAAAAGGACAGCATGGTATCAGTAAACATGTGTTTTAATGATGATTCCAAGACAAGCATAATTTAAATCCTTTTTATGAAGTTATCATTATGCTTGCTAACACATTCTCTTCTTTCTAAGTTACAGAGATCTGTTGTAGTTCCCTAAGCTTTTTTCCACAAAGATAAATTCCACTTTTAAGGAATTCAGTGTACTTTCTTCTACAACCCATATATAACTGTAAATATATATATTTTTTTTTTTTTCTTTTTTTCTTTTTTTTTTGAGTTGGAGTCTCACTCGGTCGCCCAGACTGGAGTACAGTAGCCGCTCCCAGCCACCGCAGCCCCGCCTACTGGGCTTTGGAGATCCTTCTGCCTCAGCCTTCTGAGTAGCCGGAATTACAGGCATGTGCTACCACGCCTGGCTGATTTTTTGATTTATTGTAGAGATGAGGTCTCGCTGCCCAGGCGGGTCTCAAATCCGCGGGCTCAGGCAATCCCCTCAGCTTCCCAAAGGCGCGGGATTACAGGCTGAGCCACCGAGCCCGGCTTGTAAATACATTTTTAACATGCATCTGTCTCCTTGGAGGTTTTGCTATTCAACTTGGAAGACTGACCATAGTACCACCTGAGCCCTGTCTCATCAATGTTCAATACTCAGCTGGATTTTCAAGCTTAAAGACACTGAAAATCAAACCTATACCCTCCAATGTTGTGTCTATGGTACTTGATGCTAAAATACCAAATAAAAGCCCACATTATCACATGTAAAGAAAAGATAAAATAAAATAAATAGAAGAGTTTTCAAATTTGTTTAAAGTCAGAACATAATGATCTAAAAATCTCAGTCACTCTAACAGGAGTTCAGATTATTAGGAACACATGGAAGAAAGTTCATAGTGGGCTTTTGTATATGAACTTCTGTTTTGCCTACATGTGCAGGCAATGGAGTCAAGCTCTCTTCCCAATGCATGTCATGCTGTTTCTTCCCGCAGAGACAGAAAGCAAAAATTGGACTATGGGTGATTTATACTCCCAGACCTTCCAATCGAAGATACCCCATGCTACTTTTAAGTCAAACAGCAGAAAAACAAATGAGGTCTCTGATGTTAGACACATGGAACTTATTCTACAGAATACTGAAACAATTAATTGATAAAATGAAATATTTCCTCAAAATGATTGCTTGGTATTAGAAAATATAGGAGACCGATTTCATAGTGACCTCTTTTATAGTACATGTCATGTTTATGTTTCCAACACTAAACTAACCTTCCAAGAAAAGATCATATGCATGATATTTATTTCTGTCATCCATCTGTCTAGCAAGAAGCTGGTTGATAGTAAATACTCTATAATTTGCTATTGTATGAATGGATGAAAGAATGAATGAATAAATGAGTGAGTGAAACACTGATCTCATGAATTTTAATGCTTTTTTTAAAAAATTTAGAGTTCTGGGATACATGTGAGGATTTACTATATAAGTAACTTCCATGCAGGTGAGGTTTGGGCTTCTCGTAAGCCCTCTCTCTCCCTGCCAGTGGACCTGATACCCAGTGTGCTGCTGTGTGCCCCTTATCCCCCCTCCTTCCCTCCTTTCTTTAGCAGTGTCCAGCATCTGCTGTTCCCACCTTTGTGCTCATGTGTTCAGAGATCAGGGCTCACTTATGAGTGAGGATATGCAGTATTTGTTTGTTTGTTTTTTTTGGTTTGTTTCTGTGGTAGTTGACTTAAAATGATGTTCTTTAGCTGCATCCATGTTGCTGCAAAGGGCATGATTTTAATCTTCTATATGACTTTGAGTTATCTGTTTTGTTTTTTGTTTGTTTGTTTTTAGATATTTGAGTGTTACTTTATGCTAAAGTCTATCCATATTTTTATTCCTAGTTTCAGTCAAGAATTTTTGTAACATGACAGTCTGCACAGAGACCAGCACGCTAATGAGTCTGGGTAAACATTTTGAGGTGATTCAGAACGTGAATGTCATGATGAAGGGGGAAAAAATTAAACACACCAAGCTTCAGAGTCCAGAATATACAGAATATACCCTTTTTTCCTGTTAGTAATGAAGAAAAAGGGAGAGAAAAGCATTAAAATGCTCTTCTTCAAACAAATCAAATATGAGATGTTCGCAAGGGATCTATTTAAAAAGGAAATTGTCTTCTCTGACCTTTGCAAAGTCCATGAAAGATAATATACTCAAGGCATCAAAAAGATTAAAGGTGTGTTTACTAAGAATTAAGACCAGTGGCAAAGCATAATTTTACTTTCAAACTTCGTTCTGTAGAGAGACCATTTCACTCTGACTTATGGAACATCAAATTACAGAACACTGTACCAGTCTTTGTCCAGCATAGAGGCCACACAATGCAAAGGATAACATCATATAAATATGGTATATTTTAGAGAGAAGAGAATATTTAAAAGATAATCAGCAATTCTGACCTTTTGGAACACTCATTTATTTTCTGCATTTTAAAAGCACCAATGTACACTTACTTTTCTTTTCATTCAAACAGAATCTTTTTTTAATAATTAGAAGAGAAGAGAGCACTCCCAGTCCCTTCCAATACTGATAGGCTTTGTCTTGTAATTCTAAATGTTAATACACATATACAGAGTCAAACTAGCGAGGAATAAAAAGTTTTCAAAACTAAAAATGATAACAATATTTATCTCCTCTTCAAAGTCCCTTGAAAAGTTATACTACACTTGTTATCTCACTCCTCATGCCTGCTCTAATTTTTTCATTCAACAAATATTTATTTTGGACTTAATATGCCAGGGACTAGTGTATGTGCTGGAAAATCAACAGTAAGCTTAAACAGACACAAATCTTTACACTTAGTGTAGCGCAGTTAGACAATAATCATCATGAATCAGTAAAGCATATTGTATATTTACATGGATTTTAAAATGAATTATATAAGTATATTGAAGTTTTGAGTAAGGGAGCAATTATTATTTTTATTATTATTTTAGTTGAAGTCTCACTCCGTTGCCCAGGCTTGAGGACAGTGGCAAGCTCACAGCCATCCCAGCATCAAACTGTTGGGCTCAGGCAATCCTTCTGCCTCAGCCTTCCAAGTAGTGAAAATATAGGTGTGTGCTATCATAGCCAGCTAATTTTTTTATTTATTATAGAGAAGAGGTCTTGCCAAGTTGCCCAGGCTGTTCTGGAACCCATGGGCTCAGGCTATCCCTTCACCTCGGTCTCCCAAAGTGCTGGGATTACCGCACCTAGGGAGCAATTTTTAAGGAAATGGTTAGAAGGTGAGCAAAGACTTGATGAAGGTGAGAAATTTAGCCAAAAAGATATCTGCTAGGATGATGTTCTAAGTAAAGATAATTGTCTTTGCAAAGACCTTATGGTGGAGTGTGTCTACTGAGCCTGAAGAACAGTATGACACCAGTGTGGCTACAGAAGCAGAACAAGAGGAAGATTTTTTTTTTTAGCAATTATTGTTTTTATTGTTGTCATTATTTTATCATAGAATTACAAATTTCAATTATATTTTAAGAAAAGAAATTTTTTCAAGTAAGCAAAAAAGTAAAATTATCCCTGTGACTTATGAAAGCCTGTTTCTTTTTGAAATTATTCTTTAAGCTATTATTCTGTAATTGTTAGCTATTTATTTTATTTTCTAGAAAAATAAGGCAGATACAAAGGAGTTTTAGTGTTCAAGTAGCAGAATATTTTTCAGAATGTACCTGTAGTTAGGGAGAATTGTAGCTATTTTTAGCCAAATAATAGCAAGAGAAAGATTAATACACAATGAGGTCAGAGAGGAAAGAGGGACTCAGAATACATTCAGCTTTGTAGGCTACTGTAAGAACACTGGCTTTACATGGTTTTCAACAGAGGAATAACATGGTTTAACAAAACAAAACTTTAAACAATTAACATTGTCTGCTCTCCAATGTTTCAGGTAGCATTTAATGTATATCAAATTATCCCAGACTTAGTTTCTTAAAACAATAAGCATTTATTTAGATCATAATTCTGATGTCCAGCAATTTGGACAGGGCTAAACTGAGCTGATCTTTGCCTCTATTGGTCTCCTTAGGTTCATTCTTGTGTCTGAGCTTATGTCCTGTTGTCCAAAGTAAGTTCAAGGCTAACTCAAGTTCAAGGGTCACAAAAATATGCTTCATGTATTGATGAGAGGGAAAGAATATTTGGCCATTTTTCAGTCTACCAAAGCTGATAATTAGACTATGGGAGTGGGAGGAAGCAGAAAAGAATGAAAGCAGAGCAGAAATATGAGGGGTTTTTTCTTTGTATTTGTTTTCTTTTTTTTTAATTGTCAAATGAGTAATGTGCTGGCATCGTAACAAGGTTTGAAGGTGGCACATCTCACGCATGCCTGTGAATGTGCAATCATCATGCTTATAAGCTACAAAAGAATTTTTTTCAATAATCCAACGAGAGGTAGTCTTAGACAAAAACTGTAGCAATAGGGCTGGTAAGAAGCATTTGTTTTCTGAGTATATTTTGAAGGTTGAGCCAAAAGGATAGTCTGATAAATTGCAACTAGAGTATGAGATAAACAGAAGAGTCAAAAATAGAGGAAAAGTTTTGACCTGAACAACTAGATAGATGAAGTCATCATTAATTGATAAGGCCAGGTTTCAAAGGAACTTTTGAAGTTCAGTTTGTGACTAATTATGTTAAAGATATTCATTAGGCATCCACATGGGAAAGTTAAACCAAAGAGGATAATTTATACTAGAGTTCAGTGGTGAACTCAAGTCTGCAAATACAAATTTGGAAGAGGTCAAGCTGCAGCTAAGACTAGATAAGATCGTCAAAGGAGTGACTAGATAAATTAATGGGAAAGTTCAAGGACTGAGCCATAGGACACTCTAAAATTAAGAATTCTGGAAAAACAGATGAGCCTCTCAAAAGAGACTTGTAAAGGAGGTGTCAGTGTGATCAAAAGCAAGCCAGAAATGTGTGATGTTGTGCAAGTCAAGTAAAGAAAAGGTTTCAAGGATGAGAATGTGTTCTACCATTTGACCAATCAAGTAAAATGAGTACTAAGAATTTCCATCAGACTTTGCAACATGGAGGTAGTCCATAACCTTGACAAGGGAAGTTTCAGTAGAATGATGGGTTCAAAATCCTAAGTGAAGATGTTTAGGAATGGGAGGGTAGGGACTGAAATAATGGCAATAGATAACATCTTTTAAAGGAGTTTTGCTATAATAGAGGGCAGAAAAATGAGGTAACAGCTGAATAGAAAAACGAGTTGGGATAGAATGTTTTGACAAAGGAGCAAAGACAATGATATGGAGAAAAGACAGTCTTTTCAACATATGATGCTGGAACTACTGGATACCTAGAGAAAGAAAGAAAGGAAGGAAGGAAGGAAGGAAGAGAGAGAGAGGAAGGAAGGAAGGAAGGAAGGAAGGAAGGAAGGAAGGAAGGAAGGAAGGAAGGAAGGAAGGAGAAAGAAAGAAAGAGAAAAAACAAAACAAAAAAGAATTAGATACAGACCATACATCCTTCACAAAAAGTAACTCAAAATGGATTATAGATCTAAATGCAAAACACAAAACTATGAAACTCCTACAAGATAACATAAGAAGAAATTCTAAACGTTGTTAGGTTTGGCAATGAATTTTAAGATATAACATCAAAGCCACAAACCATAAGAGAAGTAATTGATAAGTTGGACTTCATTAAAATTAAAAATGTGTGCCCTGAAAAAGACACTGTCATGAGGATGAAAAGACAAGCCACAGACCAAAAGAAAAATATTTGCAAAAGACGTATCTGATAAAGGACTGTTATCCAAAATATACAAAGAATTTTTAAAACTTAACAATAAGAAAAAAACTTGGTTAAAAAAAAATGGGCCAGAGACCTTAACAGACATCTCAACAAAGGCATACAAATGACAAACATATGACCAGATGCTTCACATCATATGTCATCAGGGAAATGCAAATTAAAAAAATGTGATACCACAACACCAGAACATTGACAACACAAATTCCAGTGAGGATGTGAAGCAATAGAAATTCTCCTTCATTGCGAATGGGAATGCAAAATGGTACAACCAACTTAAAATACAGTTTGGCAGTTTCTTATAAGACTAAATGTATTCTTACCATATGACTCAACAATTGTACTCGTATTTACCTAAAGACATTGAAAACTTATGGCCACACAAGCACCATGGATGCTTACAACAGTTTCATTCATAATTGCCAAAACTTGGAAGCAACCAAAAGGTTCTTCAGCAAGAGAATGGATACATTCTGTATACACAGACAATGAAATATTATTCAGCACCAAAAAGTATCAAGCCATGAAAAGAAATAAAAGAAATGGAAATGTATATTACTAAGTGAAAGAAACCAAATCTAAAAAGCTACATACAGTATGAGTCCAACTATATGATGCTATGGAAAAGGAAAAACCTGGGAGACAATTAAAAGATCAATGATTGCCAGAGTTTGTGGAGAGAAAAGGGTGAATAGGCAGAACAAAGAGAATGTTTAAGACAGTGAAACTACTCTGTGGCTATACTATCATGAAAGATACACTTCATTATACATTTTTTCAAGCCCATAGAGTGTATAACACAAAGAGCAAACACTAATTAAAATTATAGACTTTGAATGAGAACCATGTCAATGTAAGTTCATCATTTGTAAGAAATGTACCTCTCTAGTGGAGGATGTGGATAACAAGGAAGGCTATTCCTGAATGGGTGTAGGGGGAATATGGGAAATCTCTGTAACTTATGCTCAATACTGCAGTGAATCTAAAACTGCTCTAAAAATAAGTTTTGTTTTTAAAAACTGAAGAATGCTTAGGATGGGGAAAATACCACGCTTGTATGCTAAAAGAAACGACTGAATGGAGTGTAAGAAAAGTGAGTAGAAGGAGATGATAATTGTTGCAGTGATTCTTTAGGACAGGAGAAAGGGTATAGAACCTAATGCTAAGTGGGCTTATTGACTTTAGAAAGAAGCAAAGGTAATAGCAGGAGGTAGAGTATATTATATAGGAGTAGATATGATGGTGAGAGTTTGTGAAATTTCTCCTTCAATTGTTTTTATTTTCTCAGATGAATAGAAATCAGGGTCATCACCAGAGTGTAAAAATAGGAGATAAAGTACAGGGAGGATCAGGAGAGGGGATTCAAAAATGAAGTAATATTGACAAGAGAATGCATATGGACAAGGAAAATTTAGCATGATTGCTTGACTGCATTAAATGCCCACTTGAGATTTACGATAATGAACTCTTCTTTTTCTTTAATTTTCATGTAGAAAATTTCACTTTTTTTGGAGCAGAATTGAAGGACCTTGATGAATATATAGATTTGTAAAACCACCTCCACAGTCAAGATCCAGAATATTTCCACCAGCCCCCTCAAATTCCCTCATGCTTCCTCTTTTTAGTCAACCCCTTCTATCATCCCCAGCCTCCAGTAACTGTTGATCTTTTTTTTTCTTCAGTAAAGTTTTGTTTGTTTGTTTGTTTGTTTGTTTGTTTTTATTCTGGGAGATCATAGAAATTTAATCATTTGTGAAATTAAAAGTTTGGTTTCTTTGACTTAGAATAATAAATTTGAGATTTGTCCTTGTTGTTGTGTGTATCAATAGTTCGGCTCTTTTAATTGTTGAGTAGTATTTCAATGTGTACATACATACCACAGTCTGTTAATTTACTCCTCGGGTAAAATCAATTATGAATAAAGCCACTATAAACATGTAAAGATTTTTATGTGAACATAAATTTTCATTTATCTTAGATGAACATCTAGGAAAGAAATTGTTGGACCATATGGTAAGTGTATGTTGAACTTTATAATAAACTACCAAAAGTTGGAAATACAACTTTCCAGTGTACTATTTTGCATTCACAGGAGACACATAGATATGTGTGAGATTTCTGGTTGCTCTATCTCTTTGTAAGCATTTGGTATTGTCAGATTGTCATTGTTGTTTTCCATCTAGCCTAATAAATTTTAATGGAATATTATTATAGTTTTATGTACATATAACATTCTCTTCTTTTTTTTCAAATGTGTTTATTTTAATACACATAAAATTGTATGTATTTATTGTGTACAACATGTTTTAAAGTATATACACGTTGCTGGTTGGTTAAACCTAGCTAATTAAAGTATGCATTATCTCTCACACCTATCATTTTTATGGTGACAGAACTTAACATCTATTCTTAGCATTTTTCAAGAATACAACACATTGTTATTAAGTATAGTTACCACGCTGCACAACAGATCTATTTAATTTATTCTTTCTCTCTAATTATAATTTTGTATCCTTTCATATAATATGTCTTTGTTGAAAAAGGGTTAGCTGCAAATGTGTGAATTTATTTCATGACTCTCTATTCTGTTTCACTGATCTCTATTTGGTTTGTATGCAAGTATCATGCCTTTTTGGTTAGCATTACAATTGCCATATGACCTTGCTGAATTGATCCCTGTATCACTAATATAATAAACTTATTTTCTATTTTTACAGCTTTTTAAATTTAAAGTTTATTCATCTTATGTAAGTATAACTCATTGGTTTCTATTCACACAGAATATCCTTTTTTTATTTATTCACTTTCAGTCTATGTGTATCCTTACAGGTAAAGTGAGTCTTTGGTATGCAGCATAAAGTTGGCTCTTGTTTTCTACCCATTCATTCTATGCCTTTTGATTAGAGAATGCAATTCATTTATAGTAAAGGTAATTATTACTAGGAAAGAACTTACAACTGCTATTTTGTTACTTGTTTCCTAGTTGCTTTGTAGATGATTTGTTCCTTTCCTTCTCTCTTGCTGTTTTCCTCTGTGATTATTTTTTCTCATAGTTCTCTATATTTTGGCTTCTTTTTTATTTTTGGTACATCTACAATGGATTTTTGCTTTGTAGATACTATAAGGCTTCCAAAAAACATTTATAGTTATAATAGAGAATTTCAAGTTAATAACAACTTGACTTCAATTGCAGATATAAACTAGTCTGCCCTCCCCTACAAAAATGTTTGAATTTTTAATGTTATAATTTACATTTATCAAGTTGTCAAAAATTTTGAATTTTCTAAAAATTTTGAAGTTTTGATGTCACAATTTACATCTTTTATATTGTATATTTCTTTAAAAATTATCATAGTTATTACTATTTTAATAATCTTGTCTTTAACCCTCATGCTACAGATAAATGACTTACATACTACCACTACAGTATTAAATAAATATTCTTAATTTTATATGTACTTATTTTTATAGTGAGTTTTCTACTTTCAAATGTTTTTATTTTACTCATTAGTGTTCTTTTTTTTTAGCTTGAAAAACTCTCTTAGGCATTTCTTAACAATAGGTATGATGGCAGTAAAATCCCTCAGTTTTTGCTTAACTGGGAAAGATTTCATCTCTCCTTCTTTCCTGAAAGAGAGGTTTTTGCATACAAAATTCTTGGTTGGCAGTTTTGTTTTGTTTTTTCCTTCAGCACTTTCAATATATTGTCTAACTTTCTCCTGTCTAGATGGCTTTTGCTGAGAAATCTGCTGTTAAGTATATTGGAACTCCCTTATATGCTTTTTACTTCTTTTCTGTTGCTGCTTTCAGGATCCTCTTTTTTGTCATTGATTTTGGATAATCTGATTATAACATGTCTTGAAGTAGTCTTATTTGGATTGAATGTGATTAGAGCTATTTGACCCTCCTGTACCTAGATATTTATGTCTTTCCCCAGACTTGAAGACCTTTCAGTTCTTATTTTTTTAAACAAGTTTTTTACTCTTTTGTTTTTATCTTATTTTTCTTAAGCTCCTATGATTCAGATATTTCCTCTTTTAATGCTGTTTCATAAGTTTTCTTTTTATTCTTTATTTAAAAGATGTAGGGTACAATTCAAGATTAGGTATACAAATGTTCATTACGCAGGTACCCTTGTTGATGAGTGTGCCCTTCCCTCCCTGGCAGTTTCCCTTAATTGCTAATCCCTCTACCCCCTCCCCTGGCAGTTTTCCACTATTGCCAATTCCTTTCCATACATTTTCTTCATTCCTTTGTGTTCATTTTTTTCTTTCCTTGTCTATTTTTTTCCTTTGATTATCTATATTGTCAAGGTCTTCAAGTTCACAGATTCTTTCTTCTGCTTGATCAATTCTGTTATTAATGATCTCTATTGCATTTATCATCTCATTCATCATATTTATCAGTTCTAGGACTTCTGTATTATGTTTTATTATTTCAATCTATTAAATTTCTCATTTTGGCTACTTCTTGTATTTATCATTTTGTTGAGTTATTTCTCTATATTGTCTTGAAGTTTACCAGGTCTCTTTAAAATAGTTACTTAGAATTCTTTGACAGTTCATACATATCCATTTTCAAAGGGTCAATTATCAACACTTTATCCAGTTTATAAAGTCATGGTTCCCTGATTACTCTTGATCCATGTGGGCATGCATCTATGTCTGCACATTTGAAAAAGTAGATTCTTATTCCAGTTTCTGTGTTCTGGCTTTGTCTGGGAATATCCTTCACAACAATTCTATTGGCAGGGTCTTGCTTAGTCCCTAAGCTTGAGACTGCTGTGGTTGACACAGTGATGGGATGAAATCCTGTGGTCACTGAGGCTACCATAAAGCTGGGGTGTGCTCAAAGCCCAAGCCCAGAGTCCTGCCTGCCACTGAGGGCTGTTCAGAGCCCAAGACTACTGTGGTCATCTGACAATGATGTGGAAAGGATATTAAGTCTATCTCACAGGTTCTAGAGTTTCCCACTTAGTGCCGAGGCAAGTACTTGGGAACCAGCCTAGAGTTAGGGGCTATGTGGGTCTGCCCAATGCTTGGTTTTACTGTGGTAGGCCCAATATTAGGGTCCAAATTAAGGTCCTATGCTCATTTTCCTTTTTTTCCCCTCAGTCAGATGGCATCTCTCTCCATTTTGTGCTGCCTGGGGTTAAAAAAAGTGTGGTAGTGGTCATGTAAAACTGCACTTCCTAAACTCTTCAGTGTGTCTTTTTAAATTATTGTGCTACAATAGCAAAAACATGGAACCAACTATGCTCCTTATCGAAGCTGGACTGGATTTTTAAAATGTGGTACATATACCAAATGGAATATTATGCATCCATAAAGAAGGACAAACAAATGAAATTTGCAGCAACTTGGATGGATTTAGAATCTATCATAACTCAGTGATCTGTTACAAAAACAAAGAACAGAGTACTATATATTCTCACTCATCAGTGGACCTTGAACAATTTATCATAATACTATAAGAAAGGAATTGGCAGTAGTGGGAAACTGCCAGGGGAGGGGCACTGGGATTGGCAGTTGAGAGAAACTGCCAGGGGAGGGAGGGGAACACCTTATTAACAAGGGTACCTGCATAATGAACATTTGTATGCCAAACCCTGAATTGTACCCCACATCTTTAAAATTAAAAATAAATAAATAAATAAATTATTGTGCCATGACCAGGTATGATAGTCTTTCACGTGGTTTCTTTGACTCTTGCAAAAATATTTTTGCATGTGGATAGTTGTTGAAATTGATGTTTCTGTGGAAGACAATCACTATAAAATTTTATTCCACCACCTAACTCCATGTTCCAATATTATTATAGTTTTATTTGCATTTTTCTAATAACAATCGATGTGAAACAACATTCATATCCTTATTTACCATGTTTGTATTTTCTATGATAAAATATGTGTTCATATTTTTGTCCAGTATTTTTGGTAGCTTATTATTTTCATATTGGTATTCTGTCCTCAATACTAAGATTGGATCGGTCCAGAAACAAGGAGAGCATGCAGAAATAACCTCATTTGCTTTCATTCCTAAGCTGGGGAACATTTTTCCTCCTATTTACACAAGTTTGGGCTCTATGGATATATCCTGTACAACAAAGTGGGGAGATACTCTTATCAAGGGACACAACAAGGGCCCATTGAATAACAAGCTTCAGCAACCACATGACACTTTGTTGCATTCCAGGACTAGCAGGCAAAAATGGAAGTCATCATCTTAGAAGAGTAATTAACCATGATCTGCAAGAGAAAGCAGAGCTGCTGCTACATAGTGAGGCAGAAAGATATACGTGTGGAACAGAGGTGATGCGTTTGGTTGCTTGTAGGTACTCACTTGCTCAGCTGAGACTATGAGTGGACAAGAGCAGTAGCACTAGCCTGAGAAATATATGGTTCCTAGGGTCTCGGGTCTGCCAGATAAACCATCAAAATATGCAATGATGATGGCTGAGGGCAAGGGGCATTTGGCATGTACAGTGATGAAGAAGGTAATAAATACCAGTTGGAGACCCAAGATCAATTGTAGTTGAGGAAGAGAAGCTCTAGTTCATCCCACTAATCTCCCTTTTTTAAGATTCCTCCTACTGGAATTTTAGAGAAGTTGCTTCCATTCCACTTCTGAATGAAAAATGGAATCTGTGCAGAAAAAGGTCTAGACTGGCAACCATAGAGGGACATAGCTGTGATATCCCTTGAAGAAATAATGATATTCAGCTATAGGAATGGAGTTAACTGACAACTACCAACTTCAAAGTCTTCCAAGTTCAATCTCAGTTTTCAAATTCTCTACAATCTCTAGTCAATGACTGAATGTAGCACAGGACCTAGAACCATTTCAGTGCAATAAAGTACTCCTCCAGTGGAAAATATTTGCTGCAGGACTGTCTTTTGAGTAAGCTGAGACTTTGTCAGAACTACTTTCAAGTATGGAGCTCTTTCTACTCAATTCTACTTCCTTTTTTCTTTCCTTTCACAGATATTAATTTTGCAGTGTTTTCTGAAGGCCTTACCTGTTCAGTGTTTTCCCCTGGTTCCACTATGCCTTATAAGCACTACTACACAACAAATGGCTTGCATTCCTAGATCCATTTCAGCTTCTGCTTCCAGAAGAACCAAAATGATAAATCAACCTATCAACAGAACACCCAAGCATGTATAATAACAATAATCAAAATGAATTGTCTTTAATATTTTGCTAACTTTTAGTCATAAAAACCATATCTTTACATTCAAAATAATTTTTGCTATAAAGTTTTATCTGTCAAGGTATAAGGATAAACCATAAAATATTTAACTATACTGCAACTTGATTTATTAATTCTAACTATCTAGGCAACTGATATAAATGTTTCTCTGTACTCTTGCTCTTCACCCCATAAATATTAGAGGCGAGTAGGAGTAGGAAAGGTAAGGGTGACACTATTAACAAACATTACATTACAAACAGAATTCAAGTGTTCTCTAATGTCTACTGTCACATTTCATAGACAGTGTCTCTTCTGCCAGCCACACTCCGTCCATGAAAAAATACCCAGATGGTTGCATTAAAAAGAACTTTCTGTGAGGTTCCAGGTAAAGAAAAATCCATATGGGATTTATCAGGTATGTCTATCACTATTAATAAATCTGAGTTTACTGGGAATTTACTTTGTGCCTCACACTGCAGCAGGTACTGTGAGCAACAAGAAGATGTATGAATCACAGCTTCTAGACCAAAAAAATGTATACAATCTGTGTGGTTAAAGAAACTTCAGAAAAGTCACCAATTAGTTAATGATATGGGAGAAAGGGGGAACTCCAGTCCTGAATTTCATTATACAATCAAATGTGAAAATTAGTCTACTGAGTTAAAGTCACACCTGTGTAAAAATCAGCGTAAGGCATCATTGTGATGACATGCATGGCATCAAGTGTGGTACACACCCTTCATCTCCTTGAGGAACGCAGTGGTCACCCCTACAAGATTTGGTAACTTTCCAAACAACGCCCTCTCATTTTCAAATCCAACATGAAGCCACACCCTCATCCTCAGGGGAGGTAGGCTTCAGAAAATATGAGTGAGCGGTTGGGAAAATGGTGGCCAAGCCATTTGGACTATGCAAGTCTCAGTGTGAGTGAATGAGTGTGAGTGAATGAGTGTACGGAAAATCTTGTGCACGTGCTGGTGAATGAGTGGGCATGTGAGTGGCTGACTGAGTGAGGGCAAGTGAACTAGAGGCCAGGGCTCTCCTGGTACTGTGACTGGTGCTGCAGTTGCTAAGCTTGGACCCTAGCAATTCCCAGGACATAGAAGCTGAGAGTCATTTTTTAAAAAAATCAACAAAACCCTTCCTAGGAAGAAAATGCTGGGAGAGACTGGCTAGATGGGGGCTCATGAGCAAGTTGCCAGGGCCCTGGTGAACTAGCAGGTGCTGCAATTTCTTTGCTTGGTTCCTGACTCTTCAAAGGTCACAGAAGTCGAGTGTCTTTTTTTATAAATGTAAAAAGTTTTCCTGTGAAAAAACAGTGGAAGAGAATACAGCCCCAGGATCTGCATCACCACTGCAGCAGGAGAGACTGCTGACTCCAGGCTTTTCCTCACCACTTCAGTGCCTGGCTGGGCATTGGAAGCAGGGGCAGCAGAGGGAATCCAGAGGCACAGTTCCATGGAAGAGGACAAGTGAGGCACCCCATCACCACCCTGAAGGCAGGGCAGGAAGTGTTCTGACTTGCTCACCATGGAGCAACAGACCTGATCTCTGTGACTGGCAGATCAACTACTCAGGGGTTTTTTGTGACCCAGAAGGAATATCCTGAAAGCATAAACTTCAGAGGGACCTGACAAGTGCGACCCCCTACCCTGATCCAGCCAGAGGACAAAGGGTATGGCCAGAAAACGACAAGGAAGGACTCCAAGGAGATCAGTAGTGAGTATGGGGCTGACCCAAACCCCCTCCTCCCCAGCACTCCTCTGAATGCCAGATCCTCACAACTAGGCCATGACTGAGAGGGACAAACCCAGGAAGAGCCTGGACATTAGTCACAATAGGAGAACTCCATTCCAGGACAGGCCTAGCTGAGGCTCCCCCATGAGTACATACCTAGGGAAGAGACAATCCTGCACCTCCCCACCAAAGTAATCTCCCTGACCACACGAGAGTGGGAGAGGAGGATTGCAGCCCCACCTAACTCCACTGCCCCCCCTTCTTCCCTGCTCCAGACAATGAGGAGAGAGTGTAAGAGGTGAAAGCTCTGCAGGAGAGGCCAGATTAGAGGAAAAATTACAGAGCCTGACACAGAGGGCAGATTTTTTTTTTTAATTTTTAATTTTTAAAAAATAATTTTTAATTTTTTTTGCCTATTTGTTTATTACTTCATTTATTTTTTAAATACTTTTCCCTTGGCATAAATGTGTATGTGAGGGTTTGATCTGCATCCTCCTACTGTTTTTTCTTTTTTTCTTTTCTTTTTCTGCTTCTTTCTTCTTTATGTGTGATGTGAATGATAGAGTATTCATCTTCCAATTTTGTTTTTGGTGGTTTATTTTTGTTCTTTTGTTCTTCTGCTTTTTTAATTTATTATAGCTTAAGGTGTGTGTCAATATATGTGGGTTCAATCTGAATTTCTTTTTTTCCTCAGTCTTTCTGTTTTTCTTCTCCATTAACTTTGTGCTAGGCATTTGAGTGTGTTCACTTTTCTTGGTTTTATGGTGTTGTTTGTTTTCTTTCACCTTGTTGTTTTTAAATTTGTTTTGGAAGTGTGTGCATGTCTGTGCGTGTGTGTGTTCAATTGTTTTTTGTGTTGGTTTCTGCTTTGCATCTGGTGGCAGGGAGTGGGTCATAGGGAGCACATACCACACTAAGTGAACATTGTAATTTGCAAGTAGTTTCTGAGTCCTAGAGTACCACCCCCTACTTTATTTGACTTTCAAAAACTACAAGAAACAGCAAAACTTCACACTCACCATTCTATTTCAAAATAGAACAAATCCAGAGTACAGATCAGGGAAGAATAGAGGGCTGAGCAAACATCAGAAGGGAAAGCCTCTCCCACTGACACTGAATAACAGAACTAAAGAGAAAAACAAGAGATCTGTCACAAATGAGAAAAAACAAAGGAAGACCACAGGCAATTTCAAGAGTAACAAAGAGAAAACTCTGAAAAATCAGACCTTGGTGCCCAAACAATGGAAGTCACCAGTGACTGCCTCAGAATATGACAGGAATTAGGGAATGGATGAAAAGAGTAAAAAAGGCTCAAGAAGGGAAAGGTACAACACTGAAAGAACTTGTGGCAGAGATTTTGGCAATAAAAATTTTCATCCAGGAAATGAATAACAAGATGACAAGCATGGAAAGCAGAACTAACCTAGCAGAAGAAAGAATCTCAGAACTTGAAGACCAGCATATAGAATTAACTCAATCTATAAAAAACATAAAAACAAGACTCAGAAAGAAAGAACAAAGCCTACGAAAGATGTGCAATTATATCAAGAGGCTGAACCTATGCTTGATTAGTATCCCAGAAGAAGAAAGAAAAATGGAGCAAGTATTCCAGGAGATAATCCAAGAAAACTTTCCCATCTCACCAGAGATGTGACAAGTCAAGCACAAGAGATATAAAGAATCCCCATAAGACATCAAATTAGAAGACCAACACCTAGACACAAAGTAGACACAAAAGAAAAATATCCTAAAGGCAGCAAGAGTGAAAGGTCAGATAACCTACTGTGGAAAACCAATCAAAATAGCAGACCTATCTGCAGAAACACTATAAGCAGGAAGGGACTGGATTCAATATCCAAAGTCCTCAAAGATAAATAATTTCAACCAAGAATTTCCCACCCAGCCAAGTTCAGCTTCAGCAGTGATGGAGAATTAAAATCCTTCCCAGACATCCAATACCTAAGAGATTATGCAGCTTCAAGACCAGCTCTACAGGAGACACTTAAAAGATATTAAGTACAGAAGAAATATTTTTTAAAAATGACCACACATTTCCCAAGAGAACAGAAGAGCACAGAATCAACAGAGAATACAATGCAACAAGAAACTTGAAAACACACACATACATCAACCCCAAACACAAAAGAAAACAAGCAAACAAAGAAAAAACTTTATAAAAACCTCATGATGGGTAAAACAATCACAATTCAATAATCAGCCTGAATATGAATGAACTAAATGCATCACTGAAAAGACAAAGAATGGCAAACTGGATAAGAAACCGTAACCCAATTATCTGCTTCATCCAGGAAACTCATCTCAACACAAGGGATGCTTACAGGCTCAAGTTAAAGGTTGGAAAATGAGCTTCCAGGCAAATCGATCACAAAAGAAGGCAGGAGTCAAGATCTTAATATCAGACAAAACAACCTTCAACCTATCAAAAATTTAAAAACATGCAAAAGGACACTACATAATGATTAAAAGTTCAATCCATCAATAAGAAATATCCATTCTAAACATATGTGAAGCCAAAGCAGGGCACCAGCATTTATAAAGCAACTACTAAGTAAACTAAAAAATATTATTGACTCTAACACTATTAAAGCAGGGGATTGAATACCTCACTACCAGCCCTACCTAGATCATCAAGGCAAAAAAGTAAATAAGGAGACCTAGAACCTAAACTTGACACTCGACCAAATGGCCTTAATAGATACCTACAGATTATTCCACCCAACCACAGAACATACAGTCTTCTCATCACCACATGGAACGTACTCCAAGATGGATCATATACTTGGTCATAAATTAAGCATAAACAAATTCCATAAGGTTGAAATCTTGCCATGCACACTCTCAGACCACAGTGGAATAAAAATAAATATCAACACCAACAAAGTTCTCCAAAGCCCACAAAGACATGGATACTAAACAGAATGATGCTGAAAAACTACTGGGTCAACATGGATATCAAAGCAGAAAGTAAAAGATTCCTGGAAACAAATGTAAATGAAGAAAAATTTAACCGAAACCTCTGGGATGCCATGAAAATAGTTCTAAGAAGAGAATTTATATATCTATGAGTACACATCAAGAAAATGGAAAGATCACAAGTAGAGAGCCTAACAAATCACCTAAGGGAGCTGGAAAGAGAAGACCATCAAAACCCCAACGTTAGCACAAGAATCCAAATACCAAAATGAGAGCCTAAATACAGGACACGGAAGACAGAAATATCATAGAAAACATCAACAAAACTAAAAGCGGGGGAGAAGTGGAAAGATGGTGACTGGGCAACCCTCTGCAAAGGAGTACTACAGTGGGTCTCTGACTCTCATCCCGGGGGCTGTGGACCCCAACATCACAGCCTGCTCTTCATACAGAGCTTGGCCATTGCCACCGGTGGGCCATCGCAACGGACTGAACAGTCACTGCAGCACAAACGGCGCCGCCGCTGTCGCTGCTGCCACATCCCCCCTGCCGCCACTGCCACCACCACCACAGCCTCCATGGTGGCCATAGCACATCACACCACCCAGGCCGGAGGCGATCCACTTCAGTCCCTCAAGCCCCTTCAGGGAAGATCTGATGGGATCGCTGCCACCTCTCGTGAGACCAAGACATCTTGCCCGCCGTAAGTCTCCTGCCGTCTGCCCTGAGGCAGACAGCCATCTTCAGCCTCTACCATTCCTGTCCAGCCCCACACCCTCTGGGGCGAGCAGCTGAGATAGCACCACCTGCTGGCGATGCAAGGTAAAAACACCAAAATGGGAGAAACAAGCTTGATAAAGACATAGGCCAGAGTGGTGAACGGAGGGTGATCTGAACTGTCCTTCACAGCAGACCAGGGGCAACTGACCCTAACTGCAAACTAATTTACCAG
>NW_007245764.1:640647-642256 GCF_000164805.1 Carlito syrichta
GGTTGGTTAGCTTGTATGTTAGCATCACTATATGTTTTATTTTTTTTTTGTATGAGAGTTGGTTCATCTGTAGCTATGGTATATTGTATTTATCTGTTTCAGTATAGATCTCTCTCTCTATTTGTTGGCACACTCATTTGTTTCCCCTCTTACTCCTCTATCTCTCCACCCCTCTCTTCAACCCACTGTCTGCTCAATTCTCTCCCCTCTGCTAACCACATTTTATTTCAGGGAGTAAACCTACAGCCCCACTGCATGGACAGATTCCAAGGCAGTGGGAATTAGGATCCAGATTATCCACACACCTGTCAGTGAATACTAGGACTTGCAGTAAGATTTTGAATCACAGCTTCCCCCTTAAGTAAATCTCAAAACTGCAAAAAGGATCACCCCCAGCCTACAGTGCAACTCGAGAATTGAACAAAGTAAGAGGGCATACATAAAGAATAGAAGATTGAACAAACAGAAGTAAAACCAATCCCTTTACCCCTGAATAACAGAATTAAAGAAGACGGTGACATGGAGGGAAGGAAAAAAAGGGAGGGGGAAAAACTGCACAAATGAAGAAAAACCAAAAGAAGAATATAGGTCTCACACAGACACCTGGGAGATCAGACACTGAGAAAACAGATTCTGGAACACAAAAAATGAAGAGCCCTCAGAGTGACTGGTTACATACAACAAACCCAGTCATCAAGACATTAATAGAGAGAATTTTAAAAATTGAGGAGAGACAAGAGGAAAATAGGAAGGAGCTGATGTCAGAAATGAGAGCAGTAAAGAATACTGTGATGGAAATGAATAACAGACTAATAAGCATGGAAAGCAGAATCAGCCAAACAGAAGAAATAATCTCAGAGCTCAAAGACCAAAACACAGAACTAACCTAAACTGTCAAAAGCATAGAAAAGAAGCTCAAAAAGACAGAACAAAACCTGCAGGAGATGAATGATCACTTCAAGTGACCAAACCTAAGAGTAATTGGGCTTCCTGAGGCAGAGCAAGAAATAGAAGCCACACTGAAACAAACATTTCATGAAATCATTCAAGAAAACTTCCCTCATCTCATAAAGGATGAAAAAATTCAAACACGAGAGATTCAGAGAACCCCTGCAAGACAACAAATGGGAAGACCAACTTCCAGACACATAATAATTTGCCTAAACAAAGTAGCTATAAAAGAAAAAAATCCTAAAGGCAGCAAGAGAAAAAGGCCAGACTACCTACCAGGGAAAACCAATTAGAATAGCAGCAGATTTATCCACAAAAACCCTTCGGGCTAGGAGAGCCTATAGCCCTATCTTCAAAGTTCTAAAAGAGAAAAAATTTCAACCAAGAATAACCTACCCAGCGAAACTAAGCTTCATTAGTGAGGGAGAATTTAAACCTTTTCCAGATATCCAATCCCTAAGAACCTACGCTGCCACCAGACCACCTCTGCAAGAAACATTTTAAAAAGTGCTGGACACAGAAGAAAAAGAAAAAAGAATAACAACATTCTTCACAAGAGTACAGGCAAAAGATTAAAACCACACATGAACCAACTCCAAAACCCAAAGAAAGACAACAAACAAACAGGAACATCTCTGTAAGAACCTTATGACAGGGG
>NW_007245765.1:0-24428 GCF_000164805.1 Carlito syrichta
GAAGCGGTGGCAGCGATCCCAGCAGATTTTCCCTGAAAGCGGTTTGATGTGGATCTCCTCCGGCCGGGTTGTGATGAGCTACCCGTGCCAGAGGCCGCGGCGGGCGCGGCGGCGGCGACAGCGGCGGCGGCGGCGGCGGCGGCAGCGGGAGCACTGGTGGGGGGA
Source organism: Carlito syrichta (assembly GCF_000164805.1). Lineage (NCBI taxonomy): Eukaryota > Metazoa > Chordata > Mammalia > Primates > Tarsiidae > Carlito > Carlito syrichta. The sequence goes on from NW_007245765.1 coordinate 166, forward strand.
GGGGCTGCGGCAGCAGGGGGAGAGGACGATGCAGTAAAAATGTCCAGTCCTTGCGATGTTCCAGTGATAGCGATGGCTGAGCTCTGTTTGAGGAGTAGGCTGCAATGCTGGGGTCCCCAGCCTCCCGGGGGCGAGAGTCAGAGACCCACTGCAGATCTCCCTTGCAGAGGGCTTCAGACACCGGGTTGCCAGGTCTCCATCTTGCCCCCTCTCTCCAGACAGGCTGTTTTAATGTAACACAATAGTGATAAGAACAAGTTATTCTTAAAAGAATAAAATTTACAAATCAGAGAAGTTTGTCAGACACAGTGACTCACACCTGTAATCCTAGCACTTTGGGAGGCCAAAACAGGAGGAATGGTTGAGTCCGGGAGTCAGAGGTTATCCAGGCAACACAGCATGACTTTGTTTCAAATAAAAATTTGTTTTAAATTAACAAGACATGGTGATGCACATTTCTATTCCCAGCTACACAGGAGACTGAGGTGGAAAGATCATCTGGATCCAGGAGTAAAGACTGTCATGAACAGTGATTGTGCTACTGCATTCCAACCTGGGCAATACAGTGAAACCCTGATTCCAATTAATTAATTGATCAATTTAAAGAAATTGATAGAGCTAGAAAATCATTTTTGAAGACCAAGGGAGATAATAGAGTGGGGGCATGATAATCAACATGCATGAATAACCAGTAGATGAATGTCAAAAAGTGGAGAAGAAATGTTACTAGATGCAGTGGGTTCACACCACCAGAATCCAATGACCAACTTCAACAGAACTAAAAGTGGGACCATCATTATACACCTCTTCATGCTCCATGATTGAGAAAGCACAACTTCAGACATTTTTCTTGTTGCAAAACTGAAACTGAATCGAATCAAGTCTTGGGCTTTGAGTACCTATAAGCACCAGCTTATTGAATTTTTTTCTCAATCTTTACCCTGAGAACCTGGTGGAATTTCTTACGGTAAAACTCACCAAGTGTGAAGAACCCCTAGGGTCATGTCCACCATGCTAGGACTCACTACATTTCTGCTCTCCTCAAATTTCTGTTCTCAGCCAGGATGGCCAGACACACATCTATGCTGTAGATACAGGTGGCAGCGGGGTTCAGTTACCTCCAGGGAACTATCTATATACTGCATGTACTACTGCAGATCGTCTGAGTAACCCTATAAAACCATCGCATCACCTTAATGCTTACCTAGATTTGTACTTTCTTCTGAACAATGGCCTAGTTCTTTCATGAATGATATTTCTAAGTACTACCCAGAGACATTTTTGTTGTTGTAATGGGACTCATATAAATATAAGGTGTCTTGGGTCCAGTGGTCCAAATCTGTGGTCCCAGCTACTCAGAAGGCTGTGGTGGGAGGATTACATGAGCCTAGGACCAAGGCTACCCTGGACAACACGGTGAGCATACCATCCCTAAATATATATATATCATAATATATATTGTATATAAATTATATAATTGTATATACACATTAATATAAAATATTTAATATATATAAATTAAAGAAGCTGTATTAAACACATTCTCACTTTTTTACCCCTCACCTACTATCAGATCTAATTTCTAGTTATTAAAATAGAGACCCAAAGAAGCATTGGACAGACTTTGGTTTACTCAGATACCATCTTATAGTCTCAGCTTCTCCTGGGGAGTATTAGAGCCACCAATCAGTAAGTTTCCTCTCTTGGGTCAAGAGAAATCACTTCAGTTGGTGGAGAATTACCAAACACATGTCACACGTAAATATACATGAGTAGAATATTTGATGGTTAAAAGTGTACTGAAAATTATCCTATTGTCCATATATACAGCGTTTGTTCATCTAGTCATCCATCAGTGAACATTTGAGTTGTCTCTACCTCTTGGCTATGATGAATGATGCAACTATGAAAACGTGTGTGAGTACATAATATTTTGAAGCTGGTTTATTTTATTCAGTTTAATATCTTTGATATTCAATCATGCTGTAGCATGTTTCAGGCATTCATTCTCTTTTATTGTTAAGTGGTATTCCACCTTATGAATGCACCACAGCTTTTTTTTTTCATCTACCAGATGTTGGATGTTGCATACTTTCCACCTTTAGAGATTACACTATAGTGCTGTAAATACCAGATCTGAGTTAGAGATATAGAATTTTTATTTTTGTATAAACACTTAAGAGCTTGTAAACATTGCACCTTATATAATACTCTTTCCAGTAAATATATTGCCTAAACTAAAATTTTTGGTTTCATTTGAAATGAGGTCACAGACTTACATAAACATATTAGAATGTACAAAAAACAAAATCTTGGAGGAATTCTGACATATCATGGAACACCAAAATTCTTATTAGGGAAAGTTTCAATAATAAACATTTCCTGAAATAGTAGAAGAGTGATACTATTGTACTAGCCCCATATGAACATATGTAGGGTAACACAAACCCAGTGACAAGTGAGTACATCCTAGATATGGCCCAAGTAGGGGGTTGCAGCCTGAGATGGGTCCTGGGGTTGGAGTCTGTGAAGGAGTCTTGGGATTGGAGCCTGGGGATGAGTTCCAATTCCAAGATTTCACTCCAGGAACTCATGAAGGGGTACTTGGGTTGAAACCTGGGGAGGGGGTCATAAAGTGGATCCTGGGGAGAGATCCTGGGGTTGGAGCATGTGGAGAGGTCCTGGGTGAGAAGCCTGGGAAAGGTTCCTTGGGGTGGCCAACTAGGGATGACCCCTTCCCCCTCTGGCTCCATTTTTGGGTATGCAGGTCATGCTGAGGCCATGAGAGAAGTGTTTTCCATGCTTGCTGACCACATCTTGCAGTTGTGTATGCTGAATATTCTTGTGTACCCTTCCTAAGCTTGTCAGCTTTGTTGGGATGTTTCAGATGAAACTGGACCTGCCTGGATCTATGCTCATTAGTTTGCATTACTGTTAGTTGATTATAATACCAAAAATCTCACCCTGAAAGAGAAATAAATGTCAGTTTGAGTACATGCAACATATGTGGGGGGGCAAGAACCATTAAATTTATATAGAAAAAAATTATGCATTTATTCTTACATATTTAAACTTCAGTCACCTTTGGGCAACCCTCTTAGGGCCCTCCCACTGTGGGAGATTTTCTGTCCTCTCAATAAATCCTGCTTTAAAATTAAACTAAATTAAATTAAAAATCAGCCACCTCATGAGTACTCTCTGTTTCATACTCTCCAACTATCAAGACATGTTTTTCACTGCTCAAAAGAGTTTTTGAACTCATCAATATTCATTCATTTAAGTACTTCTACCATTTTTGTTTTACCTCTTCCACATCACAAAACATTTCCCTTTGGGGACTTTTTTAATCTGGCAGGAAAAAAATGTTCAGATTGAGATCTGGTGAGTAGGGAGGAAGAGGAATGTGGTTCCTGTTGTTTTGGGTCAAAAATTCTGAACAATCAGTGTGGTGTGGATAAGTATGCTCATAAGTCACTCATCATGAAATGGACAAACACGTTGAAAGAATCTCCAAAAGAAATTCATGGAAGCTGAACAAAAACTCTCACAACAAACCTAGCTGGTACACTGATGCTGATGGGTTCCTAGAATACTTACATAGTACTTAGCCCATATTACAGTGGGCCCACCCCTACATATGTGATACAAACCACACATTTCATACTCAACCCTGCACTCCACTGTAAGTCAAAAGCTATATAACCTATGTACCTTTTACAATCAGGAGTGGTTTTTTACTCTCCAATCGACTGACCCCTGGAACTTCTTTGTAAGTAATGTTCTGAAAAAAGCCAATGTCTTGTCCGTTGTCTCAAGATCATTTCTTAGGCTTCTCAGACACAGTGCCTTCTCTTTTGGCATCTTTGGGCATCCAGAACTACTACATAATAGATCACTTATCTGTACTCATCCCCGATACTATAATGCTTGAAAGAATGGAAATCTTGTATTGATGAGGGGAAGAAAAAGAGGAAGTGACTTTTGTTATTTGCCAAAAACCGAATTCAACTTGGGGGTAGGAGTGATGCAAATGTATGGTATAAGCATATTAGTTACTGCTTTAATACTTAATAAACAGAAAATTTATGATGCTCTGTGTAGATTTTTTTATCCTACAAAGTGAATTTTGAAAAGCAAAGAGGAAAAATTGACTTATTCCCTGAAAGCACCTCTAAATTCTTCTTGTCCAGAATCAGTTACAAAAATGTCTTGCAATTAAGCCATTTCAACAGTTAATAATTTTTCAGAAGTTTCACCAGAAAAGTAAACTATAGCAATAATGAAGATGCTAGACCTTTAAAAGCATGTGATGCCATCATACTTGATAAATACAGATAGGTTAAAAAGCAACAGGAAAAAGCTAGACAAATCCTGTCGTATTGGATTAGAGTCACGGACATCAGTATGAACACATATTTAACTATAAATAGAAAGCCATATATTGACATATAGGTACAAGGCAATGATAAACATATGTTCAAAAATATTTATTTGTTCTTCCCCTTAGAGGCCGTGATAGCAATAATTCCCTAGTGCCATTGAGAACACCCAGCACTCATGTCATGAGTACCATTAATAATATCATTTTCTAATAAAAGATCACTTGGATAACTGGCTGGTTCTAAAACAGGGGTGTGGAAATACATGGGAGCACTAAAGCTACTGTCCCTGTGGAGTCAGGGTATACCAGCTTCTCAGTTCATTAATATATTTTCCCTACCAGAAAGCACCTCCAAGCCTCAGTTTGGAGTTTTTATTGGTTTTTCTTACCTAGGCATCAATAATTGAATCATTGGCCATGAGACAGAATCAAGCCCCAGCCTCCCTTTCTTTTCAGGAGGTCTGGCAGCTGCAGGTTTCAAAACTGTAATTGCATGGTTAGCCTTTCTGGAGACCAGTCCCCATCCTTAAGCTACCTTGAGACCCCTCCCCTGAGGTCTCCAATTAGATTGACCGTGGCATTCTTATCATCAATAAATTCCAAGAAATTTTGAAGCTTATAAAATAAGCCAGGATAAAGCCCAGATATTTTAAAATTATACCACACCTCCCAATGAGCAAAGCTGCAAAAATTTAAGGAATAAAATAAATTCTTAGTGTTGAATGATAACAAGAAGGGGGAAATAAATGTGAATGAGTTCATTTTCATATGAATGAAGAATTGAATAACCAAATAAATGGAGGAGAAAAGACAATTCTTCCTTACTATTTACAGAAGCATGCCAAGTTATATTTATGAATACCTACCCCTCCAGTAGATGGAGCTTAGTTCAGTGCCTTTCCATACAAATACACACACTCACCTGAGTGTGGACTAGGTTTAGAAACTCTCTAAACTCCCTTCCAAAGGAATTGAGTATAGAAAAGTCAACATAGTAACTACATATGAAAAAATCTGACAGACACTACCTTTACTAATCAAGATTAACATCACCAGAGATTATTCATATGAAATGCATGAAATTTCTGACAGTATATGAAGTGATGAGATGTGAATCTTCCCCAAACCCTTAAAACCACTCTATTCATAAGGGAGGGGAAGCAGACAAATCAATTTCAGGAACCTTCTAAAAAGTACATTACCAGTTCCTCTCAAATCTCTCAAGGTCATGAACGACAAAGAGAAACAGAGAGCAAAATAGACTGGAAAGACAAGGTGACTATATTTAATGTGATATACTAGATTTATCCTGAAAGATTAAAAAAAACACAGTTTTGATTCTGGTTAAATATAAATAATGTCTGGAGTTCAGCTAATATAATGTACCAATGTTGGTGTAGTAGTTTTGCCAAAGTGCCACAGCAAAAAGTTAACATCAGGGTACTGGATGAGAAATATTTTAGAACTCTCAGTATTATCTTTTCAAATTTTCTTCAAATATAAATTATTCAAACATAAAGTATTTACTTAAATCATGTAACAGTTTAAAATTTCCAAAGGATCATATTATAATATTTCTTATGTTTGTGCTAATATCTATTTTATTTCTTTCAAAGGTGTCCATTTCACTAGCACTTGACTTGAAAAGCAGTAAAACTCTTCGTTTAACAAAATAGGCTCAAGTCTTTCAACTCCAAATAGGTACCTATCTACTGCTCCAAGATGAAGATTTCTTTCATAAACTTGTCTCCTCAAATTGGAATGAAAAAAATGTATATAATGAAAGTTCTTTTGTGCAGATATATGCAGCTGCCATCAAGATTTTTTTTAATTTTAAAGATGTGGGGTACAATTCAGGGTTACGTATACAGATGTTCATTATGGAAGGTATCCTTGTTGATGAGGTGTTTCACCCCTCCCCCAGCAGAATCCCACTATTGCCGGCCATCAAGATTTAATCCAGAAAAAAATACGTTCTGAATCTTCCAAAAATTCATTTAATTGTGTATATGTCCCACATTTGCCTCTTTTTACAAGTTCTTATTTACACTTTGTAACAGAGATTTTGGCACCAAATGTTCATTATGCAGGTATCCTAGTTGATGAGATGTGTCCCCCCTCCCCTGGCAGAATCCCACTACTGCCAGTCATCAAGATTTAACCCAGAACAAAATACATTCTGAACCTTCCAAAAATCCATTTAATTTTTTTCCCACAAGGCAAATCTCTATTTACTTGTTACCCTCTATCTGCACTATTTGTAAAAGTCAGCTGACCTATCCTCTTAGGCTCCTTTTTGTCTTTGTGGATCATTATTCAAATGTTTACCTGAAAATATTTCAATATGTTATATTTCTCAAAAAGCATGATCATATTTCATGTCAGATGCATTGGCTCACACCTGTATTCCCAGCATTTCTGATGCCAAGGTGAGAGGTTTACTTAAGCCCAGGAGTTTAAGACCAGGCTGGGCATCACAGCGAGAACTTGCTTTAAAAAAACCCATTATTATATTTGAATGTCTTCAGTTTCTTCTAGAACATACAGCATAGTATTCACAATTTAGACATGCCCACATGCCTTAAAGCTAATATTTTTTGTTTGTTTGTTTCACCCTTGGTCTTTGCATTAGTAGTTAAGGCCACTGTCTCTATCCCAGTTTCTTGTGTGCAGTCTCTTTGTTTTGCCAAAAAATTGTATCTAACAGTGGGCAATTTATAAGAAAAAGAGGTCGGTGAGAGAGGAAGTAAGTGGCAGTTGTTAGAATCTTTTGAACAATGAGCTCTGGAAGACACTAATAAAGCAAAAACTCACTCACTCCTGCTAGGACTATTCATTCCTGCTAAGCTACTCAGGGGGATCCTACCCCATGACTCAAACATCTTCATTGGGCTTAATGCCCAACACTGGGGATCAAATTTCAACATGAGATTTTGAAGGTCAAATATTTAAACCATAGCAAAGACCACATGCTAGTCTTTTGCATGCACTGTCAATGCAATTCCAAGTTCAAAGACATTTTAGGAAAATTAAATATCCCAGACTGAACATTACACAAAGACATTTGGAATATCTATACACTATTTCGGGATTACCTTATGAGATCTGCATTTTTCCACTGCAATCATGAGTAAATATACAACAATATAAGGACTTGCATATTCATTATACAAGAGATCATTTATTGTGGTATTAATATTTACTATTGTGTATTAGCTCAGTCTCAGTCTGTTTCCTTCACTCCTGTCTCAGCAGTAAAATTGGTTCATAATTTTTTTCAATTCTTTGATTTCTGAGTGCAGCAATGCTGAATATCATTCCAGAAAGACAATTTACATTGTTCTGATAAGATAAGAGAATCGTATATCTCTTCTATAGCAGATACAGCAGAGTCTGAGTATGCTGGGGTCACAACACATGAGAACAAAAGTGGCAATAGTAGGAAAGCATGCAGTGATTAGTAAAGCACTGTTCGCCAGCCACCAATTGAAAAATTATCAAAGATACCTAAATAAACATAGATACTGAAGAAAATGGCATCAAATACTACAAAATTGTTCACCAATGCAAAGATGCTTTGGGTAGCTCTTGTCTCAGGAGAGGATTTGGGAAAGATATTTGTCCTATGAATGTGTTGGACCTGCTGTCTGTGTTTACACAGGATAAAAATCACGGAGCTGCTGGTCCAGCCATGAGCCCCAAATACAGAACATCATGAAAAAGATGTCAGTGCTGCATACACTGGGGCCACCACTTCATTATAAAATGGAGTGGAACCATGTCCCAAATCTCTTTTCTTAGTAATGTTTTTGCTGCTCCATTTTTCAGTTTTATGAATAAGAAAAGTGATATTTGCCAGCAAGTGCAAGGCCCAGCATTGGACATCGAGTGGCCAATGTACTTGGGAGTTTTTGCTTTAAGCTCTACCCATGTCCTGGAGATCATAGGGTTAATTGTGATCATTTGAAAAACAGGCACATACACCAATGGACACACCCCTGGCCACCCTGTGAACATATAAAATTACTACACATCCAAAATAATTGGCAAAATATCTCAACCCAAAAGCTACCTTGGTTTCTGGAATTCCACTAGAGCAAATGACCAAGGAGTTGGCTACAGACAGGTGCCTAAGAATCAAATCTGTGGATCTTGGCCCACAACCCCTAAAGTAAAGGGACATGTAATGACACAAGAGTGAAAAGTTCCCCAGGATTCCAACTACTGTCTGAAATAGAAAGATCATTCCAATTTTCAAATACACAGAGGCCATTCTGTCATTATTTTTCAGAACTTAATAACCATTAGTGGGTTCTGCATGGAAACATGAGATGTTGATTATAATTTGATGACAAATAACATCTCTACTTACTATTCCTTCCCTCTAAGAATTAAAAGCTATTATATATGTATATGCTTTTTGTTAAGAAATGTCCCATCCCATGTGTTTCTTTTCATAGCACTTACAGTATATGAGTCACTTTTATTAGTGCTTTACATATCCTGACATTTAATATTTGCAACTCTAAGTTAGAAACTAATTTTATTCTCCTTTGAATAACTAGAAGTTTTTAATCATAAGGTGGTTGGGTGACTCATCCCAATCCTTACAGGATTTGACCTGGGTTGCCTGGTTACAGTGACATTTGTGTTCACTACTATGCTCTACTATAATAGTTACTTAGTTTAGTTTTTAACATATACACCCAGAGACAAACACATGCACACATATGTATAAATACCTGGTCTTATTTCAAGTGTATTTACCTTTATAAATTTGGTTTTGCAATTTCCCATTTTTGCCTATTTATTCTATACACCAATATAACTTTTGAATAAATATTTGAAGCTCTTCATAAGATGGAGATGCAATTAGTAGCTTCATGTGACACAATCTTATTTAATGAGAACAAATGATAGGATGGCAGAAAACACCCTAATTTTAGTTTTTTTCATTGACTAAAAATATCATGGTACCCAGCAGAGAAATTAATGTACAACATTAGTTTGTGCAATAAAATATAATATATGAAACATAAAAAGTGATAAAACATTTTAAGATAGAAAATGAATAAATCTTATTTAAAGTTTATATTACCATAGGTTTCTTATTTTAGAATAACAAACGGGATACTGAATAAATTTCAGATTTTGAAAAGCAGTAAAATATGACTCAAACACGCAAAATGGAATTTAAAGACATGGAATTTTATGAATTTAATAAATCAAAAGGAATTATAATGAGTAGTGTGCTTGGCTATAACATTAAAAAGTTTTCAAACCAGAGAAAATATAGCAAGAAGTATATTCTCTTTTAAACAATTTTTATGATGAGATTACATGTGTTAATTAATTTTCTTTTTTAAAATATAAAATTCCACATTAAGTCATCATTGTTTGCTATCTGAAATCCTCTATTATGATTTTAAATTTTCCCAAAAGACCTTCTCTAATTTCAGAAAGGAAAATGGTCCCCCATTATCAACAGACCACAAATATATTCAGTAGAGACACACTTACTGTCTCCATTAAGTATATCATTCACAAATGACACAAAAACAATTATGATTCAGTAATTCATATTGGTTACACAGGTTCTGTGTCAAATTCAGTTAGTTCCATCATATTCATTAACCCAAGCCAAGAGCTTTTACAGGAATAACTATACTTCTGAAAACATCTCTGACCTTTGCAAAGGTATTGGGCAAAATATCTATTTTGCACATAGGTATTGCACAAAATTGAATAGGAGATGATTTTGAAATTACAATCTAGACGCATATTACAATTCAGGATTTGGTAAACTTGGGATCAAACATGAAGAAGCCCTTCTGTTGGGAGCTGGCCATGGAGGCCCACCTGAGCATTAGGGATCCAGGTGGGCAGCGAACCCTGAGACCACTAGGATGAATTCAGGAGCTGATGGCCCATTCCTGTTGGGAGCCAGCCTTGGAGACCCACCTGATTGACAAAGTCCAGGTGTGCTGAGGACCCCCGGCCGCAAAGCGAGTCCGGGCAGCTGAGGCCCTTCTGTCTTCCATCTTTGCTGTTGGTACAGCTGAAGAAATTCTGTGCAGTCGTGGAAGAAGAAGATGGCACGTTTATGCAAAGTACTCACAGCTAACCTGAGAATGTAATGGTTCATTTTTCCATTTCCCACTATACTGCTTGACCTTTTCTAACATATGCTAGGATTAAACTCTGAAGCACATCAAGAATGCTTTCTTTCATTTGGTTATAAGTTACTAGATATTGTTTGAGTAAAAAATGATATAAGTATATTCACTCATTTGATTTAGGATTATGCAGTTTAGTGTTTAGACATGAGGTTTTTTAGAAGCACAAGTTTATAGTAAGTTCATTATGAATTCATTATAAGTTCTAACACTTATCTAAGAGTTATGTAGGTGATTTATAACACTGTTTTCACTGACTTAGGATAAAGATTAATTGTTAAGGTTTTTACTTAATTTAATAGTTAAAACTCTAGGTTAACATTTATAGAGTGAGTTTTCACTGAACTCATAATATACTAATCAGAAACTTTTGTGATAACTTAGCTAAAGACAGAAAGCAACCTTAGGGGCCTGGGAAACATTACTAAAAGCTTCTTTTGAGTTCTCTTTAGAAATAAATACTGCAGGATAAGAGAAAAGTAATGGAGATACCCAGACAAGAAAGGCGATTACAAAGCTCTGAAGGTCATAAAGCCCCAGAAGGAAAACTACTGCTACATGAAGAACTTTACACTTGGAAAGTTTCTGAAGACAGTTCAAGGACTGTAATTGGGGACTTTGGACTAAAACTATCATCTTTGGCCTTATGAATAAGACTCATTGTCTGAATGTTTATAGGGTTCTTGGCTTGTTTGTTGCTAAGACCAATATATGGTGGTAACTTTTAGAGGATATGTACGTGAAGGAATTTTCTTTGTCTTGCCCCTTTACAAATGGTATAAAAGCTTTCCCTAACATTAAACGTCATCTGTTCAGGAAGCAGGTGTCCGAGTATAATGGTTTCATCTTTCACCTATCCATCTCTCCTTCAGGAAACCTCATGACCCTTCTAGGGGCTGAACCCCTTCACATTCCCTCTTCCCTTATTTGCTGTTTGGCACGTCCCACTAGCAGGGACTTTGACGATCTAAGCATGAAGCTCTGAGAGTACAACAGGCATGGCTTACTTTAGGAGTCCATTGTTCCTGTTTCTCACAGACTGCAGTTTCAGCTTTAAACTTAACATCAATCAAACTCAGGTCACATTTGGGAGCCTTTAATAAGGTACAAGTTTCTTTTAAGATTTAAAAGCATATTTGTAGAATTAGTATATACATATAAAGTGCTGTTTCAACCTTAATAATATAGATAATTATCTAGAGTTACTAGAAATGGCCCAGCATGAACTTTGGGCTGGGCCACATTCCTAAAGGTCCAGCATGAACTTTGGGCTGGGCCACATTCCTAAGGGCCCAGGGCGTACTTTGGACTAGGCTGCTTTCTTTTAAACCAGTTTTTAGCTACAGTTAGTATAGGGTTTCTTCTACTTATTAGAAATTGAATTTATTTTATTCATATAAATTATTGTAGAATAGGTTATGCTACATCAGTGAATTATGTTAGTTCAAGCATGATCAACATGATATTTTGAGGTTTAATAAGAATACAGCTAACTTTAGAAATTTCATTGTTTCCATTTTCTACATTTGCAGTTTTGGCTTTAATACAATTACAGTTTATATTTGAGTTTTATTTTTTAGAAGCTTTATTGCTGATGATCAGCTTTATATATTAGGATTAGGAATTAGAAACTTTTATAGAAATTAAGATAAGCCAGTCTCGGTGGCTCAGCCTGTGATTCCCATGCCTTTGGGAGGATGAGGTGAGTGGATTGCCTGAGCCTGCGGGTTCGAGACCCACCTGGGCAGCGAGACCTCATCTCTACAATAAATCAAAAAATCAGCTGGGCGTGGTAGCGTGTGCCTGTAATTCCGGCTACTCGGAAGACTGAGGCAGAAGGATTGCCAGAGCCCAGCAGGTCAAGGCTGTGGTGGGCAGGAGCAGCCACTGCACTCCAGTCTGCAACTCAAAGAAAAACAAACAAACCAAAAAAAAAGAAATTAAGATAGATATATAGGATTTTAGAACAGCCATTTTAAGAGATTGTAATCAATTGTTCCTAGAAATAGCCCAGCATGATCTTTTGACCGGGCCACATTCTTTAGGAACTGGGTTGGGCTATAATTAAGAGTTTCTATAGTGTAGGTAGAATTAGCATAAAATAGAAAGGAATTAAGATTTAAGTTAGTCATTAGGAGTTGTGTATGCATAAGTTTTAAAAGTTATTGATCACTGGAATATTATGATGCTAGAAATTGTTGTATTGCTTTTGAGGAATATTAACCAAGCATGAGGAATAGTGAGATAATTTTGGGATTGCCCTTCTTCATGCTTGAGGAAACACCTGGTGGGTGGGCGATGCCCCTCACCCACCTGGCTTTGTGTTCATGTAAATGTCTTGTGATTTAATTGGGATTGTCCTTAACACTGGTGGGTGGGGGATGCCCCTCATCCACTTGGCTTTGTGTTCACATGAAAGACTTGTGAGACTGTCTGTAAAATTTGGGGATAAATACCCACTGTAACTTTCAATAAACAGCTTCTGCTCAATCCATTGAACAGTTGTCCATTTTCTTTCTTTCTCTTTCTTTCTTTTAATATCTATCCTACAGAATCGGTTTCTGCACTAAACAGAGTCCAGTTTCTTTCTTTCTCCCTCCTTTTTCTTTCTTTCTCTTTATCTCTCCAGAATAATCACTGATGCTGCCACACCTCCCAAGGGACTCCTTAAATCTCTGCAGGGGCTGACCCCCTGCACCCTTCACTAAGAATTTTATTAAATTACATTAGCAATAGACATGGTTATGTTTAGGGTCTCAGGCCACCAGTCTCTCTCTAAAGTTCAGCTCATCTTTCAAGAATTAGTCCTTCCTGTGTAGTTCTGACTTTGAACCAGTTTCTACCCCAAAGAGTTTTTTCCACATATGAACACCTACCAGATTCCTGCAATACTTCCATTACTTACTGGATGTGCTCCTCATTTTAAAGTAGAAAATAGCAGATTCTTTTCTGCCACCAGACCCAGAATTCAGTGTGAAGGCCATAACAGCCAGAGCATATGTGAGAGAAAGGAGCCCAGAGCAGGAAATGTAGATTTGTGATTCTGTGACCTCACCTCTCCTGACAGAACTGCAATTATTATGTCACCTGTACCAGCAATGCCAGTCCACAATTGGGAATATGGGGATAATTCTGAAAAACTTTTAAATTCTCATAGTCCTTTCAATAGGATTAGTTTCAACTCTTCTTTATATGTTTTGTAGAATTCTGCTAAAAAGCCATCTGGTCCAGGGATGTTTTTTATAGGTACTTTTCTTATAATATAGACAATTTCCTGGGTTGTTATTGGTCTATTTAGGGTCTGGATTTCTTCTTGTTTTAACCTGGGGAAGTTGTGTGATGTAAGAAAGTCCTCCATTTCATTTAGGTTTTTGAGTTTGTTTCCATACAGGTGTAGATAGTAATCTCTGATAATCTTTTGTATTTCTTCAGGATCAGTTGTGACTTCACCATGTTTCTGATTGTGTTTATTTGGGCTTTTTCTCTCTCTCTTGGTCAATCTAGCTAGGGGTCCATCAATTTTGCTTATCCTTTCAAAAAACAGCTTTTGGTTTTATATTTTTTCTTCTATGTTTCGAATTTGGGCTTTCATTTTGGTGATCTGGATTCTCCTGCTGAAGTTAGAGTTGTGATGGTGTTGCTTTTTCAGCTTCCTTAGGTGAATTGTTAACTTGTGATCTTTCTATTTTTTAATGTGTTTTTATAGAGATATTGATTCCCCTTTATTACTGTTTTCATGGCATCCCAGAGATATTGCTAAAATGTGTCCTCATTTTCACTTGTTTCCAGGTGTTTCACTTGTTTCCACTTTTAATCTCTGTTTTGATTTCCATGTTGACCCAGGAATTGTTTAGCATCATGGTGTTTAGTGTCCGTGTCTTTGTGGGTTTGGGGTGAAGTTTGTTGGTGCTGATATTTATTTTTATTCCACTGTGTTCTGAGCAGGTTCATGGCAGAATTTCAATCTTATGGAATTTATTTATGCTTGATTTGTGACTGAGAATGTGGTTGATCTCAGAGTATGTTCCATGTGGTGATGAGTTGAATGTATATTCCGTGGTTGTTGGCTGGAGTGTTCTGTAGGTGTTAATTAAGTCCATTTGGTCAAGCATCATGTAGAGGTTCCAGATCTCTTTGCTAACTTTTTGTCTTGATGTTCTGTTTAGGTTTGTTAGCTGGGTGTTTAAGTCTCCAGCTATGATAATGTTAGAGTCCATACTTTTTTAGTTTACTTGGAAGTTGCTTTATGAAAGTTGGTGCTTCTATGTTAGGTACATATATATTTAGGACAGATCATTCTTATTGATGGATTGAAACTTTTATCATTATGTATTGAACTTCCACACAAAGAACTGAGTATCACATGTTCTCACTCATAAGTGGACCTTGAACAATTATCATAAGACTATAAGAAAAGCATTGTCAGTAGTTGGAAATTGCCGGGGAGTGGGGGGACAGGATTGGCAGTAGTGGGATTCTTCCAGGGAAGGGGGGCACACTTCATCAACAATGGTACTTGCATAATGAATATTTTATACTTAAGCCTGAATTGTACCCCAATCTTTAAAATTAAAAATAAAAATAAATTCCCAGAGCCTATTTAAAGTTTCTAGTGATCATATCCAAAGTGACCACTGGAGTATTGAAAATCTTTTCCCCATTATTTCTGAAAGTAGACATGGTCTCCAATGGAAGGAGCAGAAAATGCTGAAATCTAACCATTTTCATGAAGGACTGACAGAAGATCATGGCTCTTACTGGATTAACTGCTCCCATGAGAATGTAACCTACCTTTCAATCTAATTCTTTGTTATTCTTCAGTGGGCATAACACCACTAGCTTGACTTTGTGGACAGAAAAACAGAATCACACAAACTACTCCAAAGACTTTCAACTGACAAATGCAAAGGAAAGAACATGATGTCAGTAATTGATTAAATAATATTGTCACTATTTCTCAAACTCAAGGCCAGTTAATTAGAAAACCTAAATAAAATGAACATTTTCTAGAAAAACATACTTTACCAATGTTGACTTTTTATTTTAACAACTCTGCTAATTTAAAATTAATGTTATTCTTATTTGACAAACTAGGAGAATTTAATAACAAGGAGGTTAGGTGACTCATCCAAATCCTCACAGGAAAGTCAGAATTTGAACCTCAGTACTCTGGCTGGAGTGACATTGGTGTCCACCACTATGTTATACGATAACAGTTAGCTAGTTGTGTTCTTTAATACACACACACACACACACACACACACACACGTATAAATACCTTGTCATTGTTCAAATTTATTTTTCTTTATAAATTCAGTTTGATGATTTCCCAATTTTGCCTATGCATTTATTCTGTAGATGAATATCACTTATGACTACATAGGCAAATATCTTAATAAATTATAGATGCACAGAGTAATTGTGTATGACCTAACTTAATTTTTTTAAAGTAAATATTAAGGTGGCAAAAAAAATCATTTCACTTTTTACATGGGCTAAAAATACCATAGTACCCATCACAGAAATTTATGTGCAAAATTAAGTTGTTCACTAAAATGTAATACATGAAACATAAATAGCAATAATGTATTTTAGAGGAGAAAATTAACCTTATTTAAAGATTATATAACTATATTTCTTATTTTAAAGTAAGCAACTTAAACATGAATAAATATTTGAATTGGGTAACCTGTTACAATAAAACACAAACATGCAAAATGAACATTGAAGACATAGAATCTTGTGCACTTAATAAGTTGAAAAGCCAGAAAAATGAGTAGTGAGCTTGAGAATAGCATTGAAATGATTTTAAACTAGAGAAAATATAGCAAGAATTGTATTATTCTTAAATCTGCTTTTTTCTGATGAGTTTTTATTTTTAAGTTTATTCCTTCAGAATAAAAAACTGTCAAGTTAAGTCTTTGTTTGCTCTTGTGAACCCTCTGTTATAATAGGAACTTGTCTAATTTCAGGAATAAAAAATAGTCACCCATGAACAACAGACCACAGCTATTTTCAGTAGAGACACATTTACTGTCTCCATTAAGAATGTCATACCCAAATTACAGAAAAACGATTACATTTCAGTAACTCCTATTCAGTCATACTATATATGTTATGAATTAAATCATTTAATTGGCTCCTTTGCATTCATCAGAAAATGCACAGAGATTGTATAGAAATAACTATTCTCCTCCTGGAAGCATCTCTGACTTTTGCACAGAGGTATTGTGCAAAGTTGAATAGGAGATGAATTTTGAAACTACAATCTTGTAGCATATTAAAATTCAGAACTTGATAACACTTGAATCAAACACCAAGTAGTCCTTCACTAGTATTTTATTGTTAATAAATGACATTAGAAACAGTCACAGGATAGTGTAGGGACTTGGGCTACCAGTCTTTCCCCAGTGCTCAGTCCATGCCTCAGGAACTAGTACTACTTCCTGTGTAGTTTTGCCCCTGGACCAATCTCTACCCAAAAAGAGTTTATTTTTCAGTTATGCACACCTACCCAGATTGCTGATACATTTTCTTCCTTTTCAGGTTTGGTCCTCGGGCAAAATAAGAAAATATCAGACTCCTTCCTGCACCAGGACCATGAGCTCAGTGTGAAGGTCACAGTATATACAGGAGGGAGGAAGCCAGAGCCTGAAACATGGGTTTGTGATGCTGTGACCTCACCTCCCCAAAGAATTGCAATTATCATGTCACCTCTACCAGTCATGCCAGTTCACGCTTGGGAAGTGAGCATAGTTCTGAAAAGCTTTTGAATTCCCAGATTCTATTAAAAGTTTCTAGTAAGTGTATCCATAGAAACCACTGGAGTGTTTGGGATGTTTTTCCTAGAAGCAGACAGGGCCTTCCATGGAAGGAAGAGAAAATGGTGAGGTTTGATGATTTTTATGAAGAACGGACAAAAGTTCATGGATCTCATTGGAGTATCTGCTTCCATGAGAATTTCTCCACCCCAATCTAATCATTGCTTAATCCCCAGACCCCTGAATACTTTCTAGCATTTATTTTGAGGGTAGAAAAACAGAATCACACAAGCCAGCCCCCAAAAGAGTTTCAATTGAGTATGTGCCAAAGAAAGGACACGATGTTAATAAGTGAAGAGAAAATATTTTCTCTATTTCTCCATCTCAATACCAATTAACAAGGAAACATTAATGAAATGGACATTTTCTAGAAAATTATATTTTACCAATATTGACTTCAATAGAGATAGAAAGTTTAAATAGCACAAAAACCATAGAGGATAGAGATAAATTTTTCAGTACTTCATTTGCTTTAAATAAAGGAGAGTTTTATATTGTATAATAAGCCACAGTTTGTTTATCCAGCATTGTATTAATCTCAGAGCTTGCCTCTTTTTTAAATTTTAGAGTTGTGGGTTAAATGTGAGAATTTTGTACATAAATAAATTGAATGTAGGTGAGGTTTGGGCTTCTAGCAAGCTCTCTCTAGGAAAGGGAGAATTTTAGAAGAGTTTCTCACTAATAAAAGCAATTAAAACTAATAAAATAATTGGATTCACAGGCAGACTCTTTTATTCTTTTAAATGTTATTAAGCCAATGCTATTTACTCAAATAATGGGCATTGTAAAAGAAGTAACCTTTCCAAATGAGTACTACAAATCTTGTCTTTAAACAAATCAACAAGAAAAATTTAGTCAGGTGGTGTGGCATGTACCTCTGTGCTCAGCTACTTGGGTGGCTAAGGTCAAAGGATCACCTAACCCAGGAAGTAAAGGCTGCAGTGGGCAGTGATTGTGCTACTGTACTCCAGCCTGGGTGACAGAGTGAGACCTTTGTCCAAATTAATTAACTAATTATCTAATTAATTAATTAATTCAGAGAAGATAATAGAGTTAGAAAACCATTTTTGAAGACCAAGTGAGATAATGGAGTGAAGAAATGATAATCAATACAGATGAATGAATGATCAAATGAATGTCAAAAAGCAGAGAAGAAAAATTACTAGACGCAATGGATTCACATCACCAGAATTCACCAACCAACTCTAGTAAACTAAAAGTGAGGCAGTCATCATACACCTCCACATGTACTATGATGGGAAAGCATGACTTCAGATGTTTATCCTAATACAAAATTGAAATGAAGTCTAACCAATCCTTGAGTTTCAAGTACCTTTAAGTACCACCTTATTGAATCTTTTCCCCAATCTTTACCCTGAGAACCTGGTGGAAAGCTTAGAGGTAAAACTCACAAAAAATGTGGGGGCTTCAAAGACTAAGTGCCACTGCCCAAGGATTCGATGAATTTCTGTTGTCTTCAAATTTCTGCTCTCAGCCTGGAGGACCAGACAGATGTTGATGGATCACGTCCAGGTGGCACCTGACGGGGGTGTTCAGTGACTTGCAGTGAATGATGCAGGGTATTGACTTACTCCACACCTGCATGCACTACTATAGACAAAATAACCCTCAAAAAACCATCCCACCTCTTTATGTTTAACCTAGGGATGCACTTTTTTCCCAAAAATGGCCTGATTCTTTCAAAAAGCAGTTTTCTGAGTACTTCCCAGATACTTTTTTATGGTAATGGTAATGGAATTCATAAAAACATAAATTGAGCCTGGTGTCATGGTGCAGATCTATAGTCCCACCTACTCAGAAAACTGATATGGGAGAATCACTTGAGCCCAAGTGTTTAAGACCAGTCCGAACAACATAGTGAGACCCCTGTCTCTAAAAACATAGATTATATATATAATAATATTATATATTGATTAGTTACTCATATTTATAACTATATGTAATATATTATCTAACACATTTGTTTTATATATAAACTAAAGAAGTTATATTAAAACACATTCTCACTCTTTTCAGCCCTCACCTACCATCAGATCTAATTTCTAGTTATTAAAACAGAGACCAAAGAAGTGGTGGACAGGCTTTGGTTTACTCAGATATCATCTTAGAGCTTCATTTTCTCTTGGGAAGAATGGGAGCCTCCAATCAGTTAGTTTTCTCTATTGAACCAAGAGAAATCACTCTAGTTGGGTCAGGATAATTACCAATCACTTGTTATGTTTAAATATGGGAGTAGTTGATTTGATTTTTTAAAATCCTGTTTATGTAAATATAGCATTTTATTTATCTACTAATCCATCAGTGGACTTTTGGGCTGTTTCCACTTCTTGGCTATAATGAATTCTGCAGCTAGGAACATGGGTGTGAGTACATAACATTTTAAAACTGCTCACCTTAGTACCTTTGATATTCAATCATGTTGTAGTATATATGAAAATTTTATTTATTTTTATTACCAAGTGGTATTCCATTTTATGGATACACAACAGTTTGTTCATTCATCCACCAGTTCTTAAGTGCTTGAGTCATTTCCAGGTTTGAAGATTATGCTATCCTCCTGTAAACACCAGAAATGGTTTTAAATATGTAGAATATGTAGAATTTATGTTTTTGTATGGAAATTCTTAAGATATTTTGAAAATTGTACCCTGTGCAATTCTATTTTGATTGCTTATTATCTAGATTAAAATTGTAGATTCCATTTGAAATGAGTTCACACAGTTTCACAAACTCATTAGAATGTGCAATAAAAAAAAACCCAAAACCTTGGAGGACTCCTGATATATCAAGAGACCCCAAAAATCGCATTTTAAAAAGTTGCATTAATAAACACCTGCCAAAACAAGAGAAGAATAATACTACTGAACTACTCCCATATGAAGATGTATAAGGAGACACATGTTCAGTGACAAGATGAGAACACCCTAGATACAGCCCCAAGGATGGGAATTGAGCCTGAGCAGTTGTCCTGGGATGGAAGCCTGAGGAGCAGTTTTGGGGTTGAAGGCTGTGGAGGGATCCTGGAGGTGGTCAATCAGGGTTGCCCTCTTCCTTTCAGATTCCATCCCCAGCCAATTATCTCATGCTGAGGATATGGGAGAAATGTTCTTCATGCCTGCTGACCGTGTTATGACAGAGTAAGCCAGAAGAAGTTACATCAGCAAGCTGAGTTTAATCAATTATGAGTTTTTTATTAATGCATGGGTTAAGAGCAGGCAAACACCAGAAAAAACTCTTGAGAAACTAGTGCAGTTTTTGACAAGTTTTTGTAGGTAAAATTTGCAGTGTTGGCTACATAGCAACTTAGTTACCATAGCAACCATTACTAACAACTTGGCAACCAAAATGGGAACTTTTGATGGTTAGGAAGTTTTGATTAATTTCATGTCCTAGGTAGAGCCAGTGCCTGGAAAGTTCCTGGAGTTCTGCCAACAAGATTTAGTTTAATGTAGTTACATAGAGACAAGGTAGAAGAATTATTACCTAATGGAGTTACATTGGTTAGGTCACTAACAAAATATAAGAACAAAATATGAAAATGTAACAATAGGGATTTGCAAAGCATAACATTTGATTTCAATTAACAAAGTATACAATTAAATGGAACTTATGGCTAAGGAGTTTAATAACAGTCAGCAGGAAATGGTCAGCATGACCTGCCCAGAGGGGACAAAGCTGGGGGTCTGTGGTCATAGAAACATTACTGTAATCACACATAGGCCTTGAGGAGTGATTCTTAGGTCAGGAAGACAACGAAGATGGAAGTTTAAATAAAATGGAGTAAGCTGATTGATACTATTATTTTGCCAGCAATTTGATTTTATTAACTGATTTAGCTCATTTCATTCCTCCCTTTTAGTTGTTCATGAGTCAATTCATTGACTCTTCAGTTAAGAGAAAGGAATTATAATAGGTTTTGGTACACAGAATTTTTACTGAGTTGATTTTGTTTTTTGACAAAATTAAACCAGTTTAAAATGCAAGGTCCGGAGACAGGAACAAGATGGCGACGGCATAGGTGAACTGGTGAGATTCTCTGAACATGAGTTCCCAAAAAGGCTATTACTGCTCTTCCCCTATCCCCCAGTCCACCACCAGCCATGCTGGTGCCAGGTCCGGGGACCTTCGGTACCACGCAGGGCCAGACACTGCAGCCCCCTGCTGCTGCTGTTCCACTGTGTGTGTGGGAGTCTCGAGTCCCAGCCCCCTCCAGCTCCCTCCCCGGCTGCATCATCTCCAGCCTGGCACCCAGCACCAAACCACCAGTCACTCATAGAGGCTCTAGGTGCCCACACCTCAAAGACACCGGTCCCATTCCTGGCTGAAGTACCCTGTGGGGGGCTCAGGACCACTCTCACCACCCACCACCTGCCCTTTGGAGCTTTGGAGCTCTGGAACTCCAGGCCCACCCTGGCTGAGGCACTCAGCAAAAGACCCCAAGCTGGGGGACTCAGACAAGCAGAGAAAAACAGATCTGCTTAAACTGCCTTGCCATTCTCCAAGCAGAGACTTCCATTGCCCCACCCACCTATCAACAAACTTTACCTCAGTTCCTAAGGCAATGGCTCAAAACAGGAGACAAAGCCCTACCCTACGCTGCAACAAAAAACAAAACAGAGAGCCGGAATTGGAGATCAGAGAAGTGACTTTAGTCTGATCGCTAATTTTAACTTACGATTTTATCATTGGAACTGTTGGTTTTGGTCACGTTTGTTGTTTACCTTCTGACTTACACTGTTTCTCAATTTTATTGGCATGTCTCTGTGTAGCTATCAGTACTCTTTAGGGAATCTTTCATACATGTCTTTCTTCACTTCTTCCGGCCTTGTGTCTCTTTCTCACCTGATAGTTGGTATGTATATCTGTTTTTCCTCTTGCTCTTCTCTCTTTCTAACTCCCTATTGACCCCCCCTTCCTCCATTATTTTCCTCTTTTATACCCACCCTTTTTAAATCTAGGGACCAAGACATACTGCTGAATAGACAGATTGTCAGGCAGAGGGAAATAGGTTCCAGTGTGCTCATACACCTGTTTGTGGATGCTAGAATCAGCATTCTGAATCATAGCTTCCCTCTCAATTAAACCTCAAAACTGCAAAAAGTACAGATTGCAGCCTACGCTCCAACCTGGAAAGTGAACAAAGCCAGAAGACCCTCATAAGGAAGAACAGGACATTGCAGAAGAGAAATAAAAGCAACCCCACCTTCCCACAAAAACAGAATTGAAGAAGGGGAGGGAAAGAGGGGGAGAGAGAAAAATTTACAGAAATGAAGAAAACCCAAAAGAAGAGTATGTGTCTCTCCCAGAGACTTTGGAATGCAAACAATGAAAAGTCCCCAGAATGAAGGGTCTCAAACTACAAACATAGATATCAAGACAATAATGGAAAGATTAAAAAGAATTGAGGAGACACAAGAAGAAATTAGGAAGGAGCTGATATTTGAGATAACAGTAGTAAAGAATACTGTGAATGAAATAAATAACAAACTGATAAGCATGGAAAGCAGAATTACTCAAGCAGAAGAAAGAATCTCAGAGCTTGAGGACCAAAATATAGAAATAACCCAAACTCTTAAAAACACAGAAAATAAGCTCAAAAACACAGAACAAAAGCTTCAAGAGATGAGTGATTACCTCAAGAGGCTGAACCTAAGAGTAATCGGTCTCCCTGAGACAGAAAGAGAGACAGAGACCACATTGGAACAAACTTTCCATGAGATCATTCAAGAAAACTTCCCTTATTTAATCAGTGATGCAAAAATTCAAACACAACAGATTCAGAGAACACCTGCAAGACAACAAATGAGAAGAACAACTCCTAGACACATAATAATTTGCCTAGCAAAGTAGGCATAAAAGAAAAAATCCTAAAGGCAGCAAGAGAAAAAGGTCAGATTATCTACCATGGAAGACCAATCAGAATAGCAGCAGATTTATCTACAGAAACCCTGCAGGCTAGGAGAGCTTAGAGCCCTATCTTCTAAGTCCTAAATGATAAACAATTTCAACCAAGAATGAACTACCTGGCCAAGCTAAGCTTCATCAGTGAGGGAGAATTAAAATCTTTCCCAGATATCCAATCCCTAAGAACTTATGCTGCCACCAAACCATCTCTATATGAAACACTTAAGAAAGTACTAAACACAGAAGAAAAGAAAAGGAAAAAACAGCAACGTTCTTCACATGAGTACAGGGAAAAGAATAAAATATACATGAACAAATCCCAAAACCAAAAGAAAGACAGAAAAAAGAAAAAACCAAGTGGAAGAACAACAACTCAATAAGAACTCTATGATAGGGACGAACTCTCACATGTCAATGATTAGCCTGAATGTGAATTGACTAAACGCACCACTGAAAGGACATAGAATGGCAAAATGGATAAAATATCACCAGGCAACAATATACTGCCTTCAAGAGACCCATCTCACTAGAAAGGACATACACAGACTCAAAGTAAGAAGATGGGAAACAAATTTTCAGGTGAATGAAACACAAAAGAAAGGAGGAGTTGTGACCCGAATTTCAGACAAAATACCATTTAAGCTATCGAAAATTAAAAAAGATACAGAAGACCGCTACATAATGATAAAAGGTTCACTCCATCAACAAGAAATATCTATCCTAAACACATATGCACCCAACATAGGTGCGCCAACTTTCATAAAGCAACTTCTAGGAAAACTAAGGAAAGACATTGACTCTAACACCATCATAACTGGGACTTTAATACATCACTCACAACCCTAGACAGATCATCAGGACAAAAAATCAGCAAGGAGATCCGGAACCTCAGTGAGACTCTGGACCAAATGGACTTAATTGATACCTACAGAACACTCCATCCAAAGACCACAGAATACA
>NW_007245765.1:24448-25778 GCF_000164805.1 Carlito syrichta
TTAAAAGGACTGAAATTCTACCATGCACCTTCTCGGACCACAGTGAAATAAAAATAAACATTGACACCAACAAGGTCCCCCCAAAGTCCACAAAGACATGGTCACTAAACAGCATGATGCTAAACAACTTCTGGGTAAATGATGAAATCAATACAGAGATCAAAAGATACCTGGAAACAAATGAAAATGAAAAAACATCTTACCAAAATCTCTGGGATGCCTTAAAAGTTGTAGTAAGAGGGCAATTTATATCCCTACAAACACACATGAATAAAATGGAAGGAACACAAATTAACAACCTAACAAGTCACCTGAAGAAGTTGGAAAAGCAAGACCACAAAAACCCTAATTTCAGCAGAAGAATCAAGATCACCAAAATAAAAGCCCAAATCCAGGACATACAAGACAAAAAGATAATACAAAAAAATCAATGAAAAAAAAAGCTGCTTCTTCGAAAGAATAAACAAGATCAGTGGTCCCCTAGCTAGACTGACCAATAAAAAAATGAGAAAAAAACAAAATAAGCACATTCAGAAACACAAAAGATGAAGTCACATCTGACACTGAAGAAATACAAAAGATCATTAGAGACTACTACGTACACTTGTATGGAAACAAACTTGAAAACCTTAAGGAAATGGAGGACTTTCTGACATCACACAACCTACCTAGGTTGGAACAAGAAGAAATTGAGACCCAAAATAGACCAATAACAATCAAGGAAATCATCTACGTAATAAGAAAACTTCCTACAAAAGAAAGCCCTGGTCCAGATGACTTTTCAGCAGAATTCTACAAGACATTTAAGGAGGAGCTGGTACCAATCCTACTGAAGGTATTCCAGGTGATTGAAAAAGATGGAACTCTCCCCAAATCATTTTACAAAGCCAACATCACATTGATACCCAATCCAGATAAAGATTCAACAAAGAAATAGAACTATAGGCCAATATCTTTGATGAACATAGATGCTAAAATTCTGAACAAGATCCTAGCAAACCAGACTCAGCAATACATCTCAAAAATCATCCATCATGACCAAGTAGGCTTCATTCCTGGGATGCAGGTCTGGTTCAACATTCGTAAAACCATAAATGTAATTAAATACATCAGCAGATGTCAAAACAAAAACCACATGATCATATCATTAGATGCCGAAAAAGCTTTTGATAAAATCAAGCACCCCTTCTTGATAAAAACCCTTGAACATCTAGGCATGCGGGGAACAT
This sequence comes from Carlito syrichta, assembly GCF_000164805.1. Classification (NCBI taxonomy): domain Eukaryota; kingdom Metazoa; phylum Chordata; class Mammalia; order Primates; family Tarsiidae; genus Carlito; species Carlito syrichta. The sequence goes on from NW_007245765.1 coordinate 25,678, forward strand.
ACCTCAAAATAGTAAAAGCCATCTACAAGAAACCCACAGCGAGCATACTCCTAAATGAACAAAAATTGGAATCATTTCCCCTGAAAACTGGAACAAGACAA
>NW_007245765.1:25923-26126 GCF_000164805.1 Carlito syrichta
GGCAAAATCTCAGGATACAAAATAAATGTACAAAAGACAATCACATTTCTCTACACCAATAATAAACAAGCAGAAACCCAAATAAAAAAACACAATTCCATTCAAAATAGCCACAAAAAAAGAAGTACCTTGGCATCTTCCTAACCAGAGACGTGAAAGACCTTTACAATGAAAATTACAAAACATTGCTCAAAGAAATCAAA
>NW_007245765.1:26220-31827 GCF_000164805.1 Carlito syrichta
CAGGTGGTATCACATTACCAGACTTCAAACTTTACTATAAAGTTACAATCATCAAAACAGCTTGGTATTGGTATAGGAACAGGCATATTTATCCACAGAATAGAATTGAGATTCCAGAAGCAAAACCTCAATTTCTCAACCAACTCATTTTCGACAATCCCTCCACCACCTATCACTGGGGAGAGGAGAACCTATTCAATAAATGGTGCTGGGAAAACTGGCCGACCACATGCAGAAGATTGAAACAGGACCCCTATCTATTCCCATGCACAAAGGTTAACTCCAAATGGATCAGAGACCTAAATGTAAAACCTCAAACCATAACAACCTTAGAAAATGAAGGAAATAACCTCATGGAAATCGGAACTGGCATCCAATTCCTGAACAAAACCCGAAACCCACAGGTCATAAGACAGAAGACAGACAAGTGGGACCTCATTAAACTGACAAGCTTCTGCAAAGCCAAAGAAATCATCAAGAGAGCAGGGAGACAGCCTACAGACTGGGAAAAAGTATTTGCCAACACCAGGTCTGACAAAGGCTTAACATCCTGGGTCTACAAGGAACTCAAACGTGCTGAAAAATAAAAAACAAACAACCCCATTATAACATGGGCAAAAGATATGAACAGTCACTTCACAAAGGAAGACATCCAAGCAGCCAACAAACACATGAAGAAATGTTCATCCTCACTAATCATCAGGGAGATGCAAATCAAAACTACACTGAGATACCACCTAACTCCAGTCAGAATGGCAATTATCAACAACTCAAAAAATAACAGCTGCTGGAGAGGGTGTGGTGAAAAGGGAACACTTCTACACTGTTGGTGGGAGTGTAAACTAGTGCAACCTCTGTGGAAAGCAGTGTGGCGATTCCTAAAAACTCTAAATACCAACCTCCCATATGACCCCACAACCCCCCTACTGGGAATATATCCTGAAGAACTCAAATCACTCTATAAAAAAGATACCTGCACACGTATGTTTATCACAGCATTGTTCACAATAGCAAGAGCCTGGAAGCAACCATACTGCCCATCAAAAGAGGACTGGATTAAAAAAATGTGGTACATATACACAATGGAATACTATGCAGCCATAAAAAAGAACAAAATCCTGAATTTCACAGCATCCTGGATGGAACTAGATTCTATAATACTGAGTGACCTCTCACAGAAATAAAGATCCGAGTATCACATGTTCTCACTCATATAATGGACCTTGAACATCCAATGCAATAGTATAAGAAAATGACTGACAGTACTGGGAAACTATGGGGGGGAGGAAGACGGGATTAACAGTAGCAAATATGTGTCTGGGAATGGGGAAACACCTCATATCAACAGGGTGCCTGAATGAAATGTAATTGTATTCCTAACCCTTAACTGTACCCCACAACATCATAATAAAATAAAATAAAATGCAAGGTCCAACTAGCAGACCAAGGAAGAAAAGTATGAGAGGTTCCACTAGACTACTAAGCAAGGTAGTCAGCCATGGGTTCCAATCGAACAAGGATTGAAACCAGGACTTATCATCATTTAGTTTTTCTCGTTGCTTGTTTATGTTTTTCCAGAACTTTTGGAGAGTTTCTTTGATGATTCCTGATTTATTGGCATAGAAACAACAAGTTTTTTTAAGAGTAGTACAAAACCTTCCCTGAGACATGAACAATAAGTTAAGACCTCTCCAATTTTGGAAGACGACCTTGTCTAAAGAATTTACCTGGTTGTGGAGTTATTCTATTGATGACTATACATATTCCAGGTTATTATTTATGTTTGGGGTTAAGCTAGTTAGTCCCATTAGTCTTGTTTCCCCATGAACTAAAGCAGCAGTGTTAAGTGCAGCTGTTCCAGCCACACTTAATCCGTCTAAGGTGGGGACTAACAGAAGAGCAGCACATCTTTGTATAATAAATAAGGTGCCCTGGTTATACCCTTTCATGTACAACTGTATACCCCAGGTTTTTCCCATTCTCCATGAATGATGGAGAGGATTGGTAATCTTTATGTGTATAGGCCATTTTAAGCTGGAGGTTAACCAGACAGTGATTTGAGAAGTGTCATTAGGTCCTTTGCTATAGGCTATGATGGTGACACAGTCCCAGTTTGAACAAAAGAATTCGTTTTCTTGCATACATTCATAATTTGTGGGGTTTCCAGGGCAAAAGTAGATGTCTATAGTTTTTACGAATTTAGTAGTTGCCACTGGGTACACATTTTATTATAGAAGTGGTTTGGTACCCCGCCTGCCATAGGAATTTCAGTCACCCAGTCAGGGACTTCAGGTTTTTGAAATACACTTTTTTTTTTACAGGTACCAGAGCTGGAATATTTACTTTAAACTGGATTGAGTTTGAGTTAGGGGTCCAATTTTGGACAGCTAAAACTTGTCTTGAAGTAAAGGAACTTAAAGTAAAAGTATAAGTAGTATGATAAGCTGAACTCAAAGGGGTGATTTCTAGAATAAACTGGGGTAAACTTATTTTAAGCATAACAAAGCAATAATACATCCAGTACATGAAAGATAAAACAGTGTTAACAGAACTTTCTTGCTGCATGGCCATTCTGCAGGAGCAGCAGTAAGCAGTGCTGTTTCAAATCCTACAACAAGTAGGATAACAAAAAGGAGAGGAAGGGATGAGTGCAATGCATTCAGATAACCAGTTATGGTTACAGTTTTATGGTTTCTGCTGTGCTGGCTGGTCAGGAGATGTAGGATGATGAGCTTGGAGGGTGATCTTGAGAGGATTATTAGGATGTTGGTTTACAGTCCAGTTGTTTGGGTGGAGGGGCACATCAGCATCTCAGCTGCAGACTTGGCTGAGCCAGGCTTTGGCATCCACAGCTTCCTTGACTTGTGAATGATGAATCCAGGTTGCTATCCTGCCAATCTTGAGTGAGGTTGGGGTGGTGAGGATGACTTTGTATGGTCCTTTTTAGGAGGGGCTCAGTCCTTTTTTCCAGAACTTTTTGACGTAGACCAAATTTTTAGGCTGGAATGGATGACATAGTATGGAGGTTGGAATTGGCAGTACAAAATAGACATTGGTGTGGGAAAGGTCCTGCACCTGCTGTAAAGACTGGAGATACTGCTGTGGTGAGAAGGTCATGTTCTTTGTAGATTATGGCATGTACATGAAGTGTAGCAATTACATACCAGTTGTCAGTGATGATGTTTATTTTTTTTTTTCTGCTTCCCAGCGCAGGGCTTGAGTTAGAGCATTAACTCAGCCTTTTGAGCAGAAATACCCTAAGGCAGTGCCTGTGACCAGATTACATCATGAGCTGTAGTTACCACTGCACCAGCCTTATGGACTCCATTTAGTACCAGGCTGCTACCATCCATGAACAGGTCAGCATCAACCTGGTGCAGAGGAGTGTCCCAAAGATCAGGTCAGCTGGCCTCAGTGATGTTCAACACATTCTCACAGTCATGCACTGGTGTCTCTGGATGGTGATCAGGCAACAGGGTTGCTAGGTTGAGGCATTGAGTAGGAGAAAAAGTCTGGGCTGGTCTAGTAGTAGGCTCTGATACTGGGTAATACGTGCGTTTGACATTCAACAACCAGAGGCTTCCCAGAGCAGTTTTAAAAGCATGGGGAGCAGTTAAAACCAAGTTCTGACTGAAAGTTAACTTGTCTGCTTTTTTAACCAGCAAAGCCATGGCTGCAATGACTCAAAGACAGGAGGGCCAGCCAGAAGTTGTCAGGTCCAGTCTCTTGGACAAATAAGCCACTGGTTTTTTTTCATGTCCCCAGGGTCTGAGTGAGGACCCCTTTGGCAATTTCTTGTTGCTCATGAAAAAACAAGTGGAAAGGCTTGGTAACATTTGGGAGAGCTAGAGCCAGGACTTAGGTCAGAGCTGTTTTTAACTGCTGGAATGCTTGTTTTTTAGCAGCAGTCCAGTTTAGGGGATGATTTCCTGCTGTGACTGGGTATAGGGGCTTGACAATTTCAGCAAATTCTGGGATTCACAGCTGGCAATATCCTGCTTCCCCCAGGAATTTCCATACCTTTTTTTTCTGGTTGACATGGGAACCTGACGATTAGCTTTTTTCTGGGCCGAGGTTAGGGCTTGTTTACTTTTTTTTAACTGGTATTCCAAGTAAGAAACTTCAGTTGAACAGAGTTGTGCTTTTTATCACTGACATACGGTAGCCCAAGTTTTGGAAAAGATGTAACAGAGTCTTAGTGCTTTGTTAACAAGTGTTTAAGTCTGTGGTTGCAAGCAAGAGATTGTCTAGATACTGGAGTAGAGTACATTTAGGGTGTAAGACACAGAACCCTGACAAATTCTGCTGCAAAGCTTTTTCCAAAAAGGGTTCAAGTTAACTGACTGGTGGGTGTCCCCAGAGTCAGAATCTGTCCATTTAAAAGCAAAGATTGGTTGACTAACAGAGGACAGGGGAATAGAGAAGAAGGCATCCTTTAAGTTTAGCAGTATGGACAAATATTTTGGTTTTGTCAGGTGAAAACACAGCAGTGGCTTTTAACTTCCAAGCAGGTTTTGGCCCACTGAAGGGAATGGGCAGTTTGGAGCTATAAGGAACAAGTGGGTAACCCATTTTTGTCCTAAGTTTATAGTTTGATTAGAAGTGAATTTGTGACTAGTAATTGCCCTTGTTGCCCTTTAAAGTTAGTTCCCAGGGTTTGGAGGGGTGTTACTAGGATTTAAGCTTGTTTCCTGGCAGCTTTATTGGCTGCCTGTACTGCCTGTTTCTGTTTTTTAGCATTTTGATTGTTAAAAACCTTTTGGGCTGATTTCAGCAGCTGAGAAATATTTATACCTGCAAAACTTTCAACCTTCTGTAATTTTTTTTCCTTTTGGATGTTCAGAGCTTTCTGTGTCACAAATTAATAGCATGAGCATTCTCAGGGGCTGAGGGATTAAATGGAGTATAAGTATGAAAAGCCTCCTGGAGACATTTAAGGAATGTCCCTTGGAGATTTCTCAGGACCCCAGAGAATCTCAGTAGTTTAGAAAGATTGATAGATTTGGGGGCTGTTTCTCTTAACCCAGCTAACAGAGTCCAGGGATAAATTCTTAATGTCCTGGACCCTGCTGAAGCGATACAGTCCCAGTCTGGGTGAGAAGAGGGAAAAACCTTATTTAACATTTTTTTAAACTTTTTTTTTCTGTGTACCTGTAGCTGAGGTTAGAATAGATTTCCTAGCCTCAGCTCTAATGTGCTTTTGCATCCCATAAGTAAACAAAGTTATAAGGAGTTACTGACAATTATTTTAAGTGGGGCAATGTGTGCACATAACTGATTTTATTAGAGACCAGAAACAGTTTGCTTGGTTCGATTTGCCCCCTATGGAGCAGGAACCTCCCAGAGGGGAAGGAGAGGAGCCAGATTGGTCTGAGAGCAGAGACAAGTTGCCAAAGGTGGAGATGACAAAGGGGAGGTGGTGATACTGGTCATGCCTGCAGGGTTTAAGAACAAGATATAAAATGGCTTTTTTTTGTTTTGTTTATTTTCCTATTCCTTCTCTTGGAAATATTTTTATGATCCTGGGAAATGGGGCAAAGATCAGTCTTCCGTAACTACTTCTTGCTGAAGTGAGCTGTAGAGATTTTTTTTTTTTTTTTTTTTTTC
>NW_007245766.1:0-1490 GCF_000164805.1 Carlito syrichta
AACACAAGAGATTCAGAGAACCCCTGCAAGACAACAAACGAGAAGACCAACTCCCAGACACATAATAATTCGCCTAAACAAAGTAACTATGAAAGGAAAAATCCTAAAGGCAGCAAGAGAAAAAGGCCAGACTACCTACCAGGGAAAATCAATTAGAATAGCAGCAGATTTATCCACAGAAACCCTTCAGGCCAGGAGAGCCTGGAGCCCTATCTTCAAAGTTCTAAAAGAGAAACAATTTCAACCAAGAATAACCTACCCAGCCAAACTAAGCTTCATAAATGAGGGAGAATTGAAATCTTTTCCAGACATCCAATCCCTAAGAACCTACGCCGCCACCAGACCACCTCTACAAGAAACACTTAAGAAAGTACTGAACACAGAAGAAAAAGAAAAAAGAACAATAGCATTCTTTACAAGAGTACAGGTAAAATATTAAAAACACACATGAACCAACTCCAAAACCCAAAGAAAGACAACAAATAAACAGGAACAACTCTGTAAGAACCTTATGACAGGGATCAACTCTTGCATTTCAATTATTAGCCTAAATGTGAACGGACTAAATGCACCACTGAAAAGACTTAGATTGGCAAAATGGATAAAATATCATCAGGTAACAATCTATTGCCTTCAAGAGACTCACCTCACTAGAAAGGACATCCACAGACTCAAAGTAAGAGGATGGGAAACAAACTTCCAGGCGAACGGAATACAAAAGAAAGGAGGAGTAGCCATCTTAATTTCAGACAAAATATCCTTCAAACTATTAAAAATCAAAAAAGATACAGAAGGCCACTACATAATGATAAAAGGCTCAATCCATCAACAAGAAATATCTATCCTAAATATATATGCACCCAACATAGGTGCACCAACTTTCATAAAGCAGCTTCTTGGAAAACTAAAGAAAGATATTGACTCTAGCACTATCATAACTGGGGACTGTAATACCCCACTCACAACCCTAGACAGATCATCAGGACAAAAAATCAGCAAGGAGATCCGGAACCTCAATGTAACTTTGGACCAAATGGACTTAATTGATACCTACAGAACACTCCATCCAAAGACCACAGAATACACATTCTACTCATCACCACATGGAACATATTCTAAGATTGACCACATACTCGGCCATAAATCAAGCATAAGCCAATTTAAAAGGACCGAAATTCTACCAAACACCTTCTCGGACCACAGTGGAATAAAAATAAACATTGACACCAACAAAGTCCCCCCAAAACCCACAAAGACATGGACACTAAACAGCATGATGCTAAACAACTCCTGGGTCAATGATGAAATCAAAACAGGGATCAAAAGATACCTGGAAACAAATGAAAATGAAGAAACATCTTACCAAAATCTCTGTGATGCCCTGAAAGCTGTAGTAAGAGGGGAATTTATATCCCTACAAACACACATGAAGAAAATGGAATGAACTAAAATTGACAACCTAACAAGCCACCTAAAGAAGCTGGAAAAGC